>NC_071353.1:93015638-93315638 GCF_943734655.1 Sabethes cyaneus | reverse complement strand
CTTACCTTCGTGATGTAAATATGCGATCATATGAGCAAGCGGTACCCACCATACTATTGGGGCTACCTCATGCTTATTTATTTAAGGCAATAGCAGAACGCTCGAGGGGAAATAATGAGCCCATTGCCAAACAAACAAAATTGGGATGGACTATTTTTGGTGGTAGCGAAGTTAATACTAACACCAAAAACTTGTTCTCTATAGATGAAGTAATTGAAGAAGAGATATCAATTAAAGAGTCGTGTCATGAAGAATTACGACCCATGTATACGCTAAAGGAAATCGATAAGCCACAGTTCGATATTTTATGTATTACTTGGTGCTCTGATTGGAATCGGTTGAAAAGAGCACTCTGCATAATTAAAAAGTTCGCACAATTTATTAAAAGTAAAAGGCGAAACTTACCCTTTAATAACATAATAACCGCTTCTGATATGCAGCAAGCTGAAGAGTTTTTGATTCGAACCGCTCAATGGAATGCGTTTCCTGATGAGATGGTGGAATTGCAAACTACTGGAACGGTTGATAAAAGTAGTAGGATTCGAACTCTTACGCCGTTTGTGGCATACAACGGTATAATGAGATCAGAAACACGTTACAAAAATACAAAATTTGTTCCTTATGCGGCTCGATATCCCTACATTTTACCAGATAAACATCATGTATCTGAGTTAATACTGAAACACCAACATGAGCGTTTCAAGCATAAGAAAATGAAGGCTGCTATAGCAGCAGTCCAACAGAAATATCATATCATTCACATTGACGCCGGTATGAGAAAAATTAAGAATCGTTGCCAGCGTTGTAAGAATGAATCTGCGAAAGCAAAGGCGCCTAAAATGGCACCATTGCCCGAGTGTAGATTGCAGCCATTCGTAAAGCCGTTTACACATACGGGAGTGGATTATTTTGGTCCATATAACGTATCGGTTAATAGACGGTCGGAGAAAAGATGGGGAGCTCTATTTACATGTATGACAACTAGAGCTGTTTATATAGAAGTAGCACAGAACTTAAGTGCAGATGCATTTTTATTGTGCCTCACTACAGTCCAAGCTAAACGAGGTAGAATTAAGCACCTTTATAGCGATAACGGAACTAATTTTGCTGGAGCAGATAATGAGCTGATAAAACTTCAACGTCGGTTGTCTACTGAAGGAATTGAATGGCATTTTAATACTCCAGCCTCTCCACACCACGGTGGATGCTGGGAGAGGCAGGTGTACGAAATAAAGACTTTAATGCCCAGTGAAACAATGCCTGAGCACGTCTTTAGACACCTTTTGGCAGAAATTGAATTTATAATAAATTGTAGGCCACTAACAGCCATTTCACTTGACGCCACTGATGATGAACCACTCACTCCAAACCACTTTTTATTTGGATGCGCCGGGGAATCAGAACCTTCGTTGAATGACACCTCCAAAGCGGAAGCGTCAAGACAACAGTGGAAGCGCGTTCAACTACTAGCAAAAAATTATTGGGATCGTTGGTTACATGAGTATCTTCCTTCAATCGCAAGGAGATGCAAATGGACAGAAGAGATTCGCAATATACGTGTTGGTGACATCGTAATGATAGCCGATGATCATCATAAAGCAAAGTGGCAAAAAGGAATGGTAATAGAAGTACATCCGGGCAAAGACCAAAAGGTTCGCTCGGCCACAATCAAAACGACGACAGGAATATTAAAAAGACCCGTTGTTAAGTTAGCCGTATTAGATGTAAACCCTCCGAGTGAAGGGGGAGGTACCGCAAAAGAAGAAGATTTGGGCGTTGAACTCAAACAAACAATAAAGCAAAATTTTCAAGAGCAAAGTTCTAGGAAGCCGCATGCTGTAAAGTCAAGTGCAGGCAATAAACATAACTTTGTTGGTGTAGTAAAAAGAACGCCAACCGAAATATTTAAACCATACGAATATGGGAAAAGAAAATGTATTGACCTTGACGAAGTCAAAAGGATTGCAGCTCAAATTTCAAAACCCGAACCAAAGCGTAAGAGAAAAGCTATAATTAGACCCTGGACGTGGGGTAATTTACTTATGCTTATTTACATTATATGTGCGGCATTCGGATCCATGTTTTCCTATGAAGGTTCCGGGCTAATCGCTTATGACTGCGGCAATCCTGAAGTTAACTTAACGAGTTATTCATTATTAGATGTAGCATCTTGTATTCCACCTTCCAACAATTTAACGACGGAAGAAGTGCAAATACAGGTCTTGCAACGTAATGTCAAAAGCGAAATACATGTATTCCAATGCAAGGTGATAATGAAGCGCCGAATTAAGCATTGTGGTATGCATTCGCATACATCTGAATTCGAGAGGGGTTATGCCTACATGGTGAAAGAGTTTACTGCAGAAGAATGTAGACTTTCACAACAACTTAGTAGAGTGACACTTACAGACACTCATACGATTCGCGAACTAAAACGAAACTCTACAGTTAGAGGCGAGAAACTCATTGTGGGTTCCGTTTCTGGAAGTAGTTGTGTAGGCGGGAGATATTGGACACCCGAATATACGTGGGAGAATGCATTGGTTTTTTACGAGTATGAAATAACGTTACAAGATTATGTAGCAACAGTTGACTTCGAAAGCGATACTGTATATTTGAGAAACGGTATAAATTGCTTTTATTCCCAAGGACGATGTTTAGATTCAGAAGACGGATACATCACCTGGGACGTAAACTTTAATAAAAAATGCGAAGAAACTGAGTTCGAAGTTATTTACGAGGGTACGGTAAACAAAACTAAAAACGAAAATAAACACGAAGGTCGTAAAGCCACAGAGAACAGACATCCAAGCGAAAGGTCCCCACTTGGATAAAACTTATGTCAAATTAGTTGGGAAACTATAGTGATGGTGTCGCTAAAGGCGCATAAAATTCTACACTAAACTCACAACAGCTAGCTTCTGGCGCTAGCATAACGCTATAGTCCATATATACTAGCGCCAGAAGAGCCAAAGGTTGTCAGTGTGCAAATCAAAAGAATCATTTAGTTGGGAAACTATAGTGGTGGTGTCGCTAGCATATTAGGTGATTTTAATTTGAAATTTTATCCAAGAATTCGCGAAAAATTTGTTCCTGAATGGATGTCTGTTCTCTGTGGTAAAGCGACGAATGTTATCTACAGCACAATCTCCAAGTCGAATTTGTTTTCTATTCGTGCTAGGGAGCAAACGAAAATTTGTGGCAATGTTGGTTTTACAACTGATCACCCACGAATATTAATAGTAGAAGTAGTTGGCTTCAACTCTCCCTTTATTAGACGATCTACATCAGGTAGAAATTTTGACTTGTTTACATACTTCAACTCAAAAATAACAATCGTCGAAAATTATATTGGTCAGAGCATGACTGAACTTTACAATACAGTTATGACTGAAATATGTAAAGTCGATAAAACGCTAATGGAAACAAGATTAACATTAGCACGATTAAATCCTACGGAATTTGTTTCTAGTATAATTAAGCGGTCCGGATATACGGCCGTGGTAGCAGGTGAAGTTTTACACATTTTGGAGTGTAAACCAGTTTACGTAATGCCCAGGTCGGAAGAAAACTGCTATCAAGAGATACCAGTAAATTATAATAACAAATCAATGTTTATATCACCTGTGACCAGAATTCTGCAAATTAGAGGGACGCAAATTGATTGCATACCTTTACTCCCTGCCAAATTTCGAATCGGTGGTAGATGGTATACCACAGATAGTCGTATACGAGAGACTACCGCTCCGTTACAGCTTGCAACGGATATTCTTACTACATGGTCCTACACACCGCTACCAAATCTTATGCAAAGTAGAGTATATGATGCGGACAGTGTTGAAAAAATGAGGAATATGATATATGAACAGGGAGACAGACGTATAGCGTCACAAAATCCTAGTTGGTCAGCGACCCGATGTTCAAGGATTTCGTTTCGATGCGCTTGTTTCAAGTAAGATAGTTGAAAACGTCATCGAAAAATATTGGAGTAAGTTGATGTCCTGGTCAACTTGGCTGGGGAATATAACTTCTACATTTATTGGAATATATATGATTGGTAGGATAATTAAATTTGTAATTGATACTTTTATGCACGGACGTATATTATATGATATATACGGTCTCGGTTGGCAACTTATAGCATCATTTTGGGATTCACTAACGAGCTTCTTGTCCCACCGAGATTCAATGAGAAGGATGGCCCAAAAGAATGAAACAAATGAAATAAGTCTACATATTGAAAGTGCACCAAGGGAGGCCGATCTGCCGGCTGCACCCGAAGCATATTTATATCCAAAAATACAACAAATTAATTAGTAAATCTAGGATGATTTACGGGCCCCGGAATGTCGCTGCTAGAGCGGAATGATAAAAATAAATAACTTAGCTGGAGGCATTATCGCTTCCAGAGGTAGAGCAAACAAGCTGCTTAGCTAGACGCGCCAACGATGTAATCAAATAAACATGCCAGAAAAACGATCCATCTGATCGGGAGTAGGAAAATCAGAATATGAAAAGGAATCTGAAAAACCATCTCGCGCATGGATTATGTACTGATTAGACTATTTATTTAGGGCATGAAAGATTAAGCCACTCCCATGTGTCGCATTTAGAATTTCTTTCTCTTTTTATCGTTAGGACGCAATGAGCAGTGTTCAAACAATTATAGTGTTTTAGAATAAGCGCCCGTTAGACTCCAGAAGGAAAATAAATGAAAATTATGGATATTTGAAGAAAAGTCTGGCATCTAAAGGGACATAGTATATAAGTAAATTTTTCTGGGATGCTTTACATAAGTATCCATCGATTATTCAACGCGTAGCTTTAAGACGACAATTGTAACTTTTTTCAATAAAGTTAAGTTTTCCTGGGAACAGTTTCCCACATAGCAGTATAGTGAAGTGAATTTAGCACGATAAGCAAGTGAATATCACAGTCAATTTCCAAGTACGACCTAGTCGGAAAGTGACTTTGTGCAAGCAGGCAAAACCACCGGCTAAGACCATCTTTAGCCAAAATAAATGTTGCTCGCGACAACAAACATTATAATTTAAAAACCCGAATTAATCCACCTAGCGGCGTGATCTAGCCTTTCTACTGCCACAATAATCATTATTTAATTTCTCAGGAACATCTATAATTAACTTCACTATATTTTTAAATATCCGTTCCGTATTCCTCAAAAACTTTATTTGCCATTAAAATTCACAACCTATTGCGTACAATAATTATATTTTCTTTCCTTGTGTGCAGAAATACTTGTAAGCGTCACCTATGTTACTTGATGAACACCTTATTTAGTTTTATAATATTTACGCGATTTATAGAAACATAATGTAAACACAAAAGATAATTTTTGCAGACTTCAATTATTATATATAGAAAATTAGAAATTAACCCCCTAACGGGTCTACAGACGGCCTTAACTTTCGGGCTTCAGAGCCACATATGAAACTTGTTTTGAATTGACAATATGACATATGTGTTCATAGCAGATATTTTAATATTTTGATATTAATACCATGCGTTCAAAAGTTAGCATCTTTGAAAAACAAGAGTTCAGAAAAATTATTATTATATTTCGTTTTTGAAGAAAAAGGATACCTACAACAAAATGATTGATTGCTTGGCTTCAATTTTGCAATTTATCTGAATTAGAAAAAATAACTGAATAGAGCATTAGTTATGAAAAAGAGCAATGGAACTATTGCTTAGCTGGCACTCCTTCAGATAATTATTTTTGCATGAAAATCAAAACTTAAGCTTCTTTTGAATGTACTTTCATGAAAAGATAGTCATTAGCTTGATCGCATCGTTTTTACAATGTTTCCCGTTAGAGGATTAGGAAAACAAGATGAGGTCGAATAGTGCGAAAGCTGCGCCATAAACATGCTTGAGAATGGGAAATATGATCGATATGATTTCCAGTGCTTGTCAATTTCGATTTATTTATTAAAATATGGTACATGACATAAGATTTCTGTCTTTTAAAATGTCACTACCGAAAAGAAATCGTACAAAATTAGTACCGTACAATGTTTTCCTCTTATTTTTCATATAAAATTTCTAAGCTCTAGTATCTATTGATTGGAAAAATCAACTCACTAGTATTTTTAATCTTATACACCACTATACCTATATACTTAAATTAACTGCTTTTTTCGCTTTTTGCTTTTGCTGTACAATTGTGAGTGTGAGTAGCAGCAAGTGAAGAAAATGACAATTGTAATCTGAAATCAAAGAAAAGAAAAAATTGAATCCCACTATTTAATATTTATTTGCAACAGAAACGTAGTTCGCCTGCAGGTCGTGCTTCATCAGTGTCTTATTTCAAAGCGTATACGTGCAGCGCCATAAAACCTATTTTTTACTCTCCGATGAAGGACTGGGTCATAAAAGAGATGTTTCTCGGGAAAAACTCATTCCCAAGTAAACATGATTATCGTAAGAAAGGTTCTTTCCCGAAAATAAACATGTAAGCGATAATCACAGTAATAGCTATCGCACTTTATGATTCTGCTCGCATAAGATACAACCAACGCGAGGCAGAATTTATGATTGTCATCCGGTGAGACATTCACCGTCTATGAAGGATCATAGAATTAAAATTATATTTACACTTGAATGATCCACTTGAACAACGCGGCGACTCAACGACAGCCGACATCTGATTTTTACTTTCGTCCTTTCTTCTGCTATCGATCTGGTTCCATATACGATAGCTGGAATTTTACGATCGTCATCCGGCGAGGATCTCCTGGGAGGGTTTGCTTATCTTATGCAAACCAACGGAGCGCTGGCATCTGTTTAGTTTGTATTATTCATTACGATCGCTTCGCTTTACGACTGACGCCGACGCATCGACGCCCAACGTGGAGAGGCCGATGCTAATTAGGTGGTTTTTTAGGTACAAAAATTTGAAGGTGGAGTTAGGCTAGATAGTTTTTAATTAGCCCTAAGTAGACCATGTAGAAAATAGAGGTAATATATTTTAGTCAGTCGGGTTTCAACCCACAACAAGAAAAGTCGAGTTTTTCTCCAAAATCGGTAGCACAAGACAAATTCCTTATTCCCTTCATACGTATCTGTCGCGAATAAATATTAAATAGTGGAATTTAGTCGGTAAAAGTTTTTTCTTTTCTTTAATTTCAGAGTTCGTATTCCACTAAGAGGCTTCAAAAACTTTAGACAATTGACATGTTTCTCACTTTCCTTGAATTTCAATGCAAATTTAAAAATTGCAAATTGTCATCACATACATACACACTTACATACATACATACATACACGCATACATACATACATACATACATACACGCATACATACATACATACATACATACATACATACATATATACACACACACATTGAATACAATCAACATTTGATTGATATGTTATGATTTCACACATTTTGACGGTTTAATATACGGTGGTTAAGTGTTAAAGTTTTAATAACTTTTGAATGAACCGTTCGATTTTAACCTTCCTAATGCATTAGAAAAAAGTTACATATTATGCATTAAGGGTCGAAAACGACCCAAGTTTTGAAATTGCTCTCATTCATCCATTTTCAATCCGAATCTCGTTTTCTTTACCTCGTTTGAAAGCTATGGCCAAAAACTAGCACCCAAGGTATGTTGGGGAATATTTGTTGACTGATGGCCACTTCTGCGTCGGTTCCGGAACACCCACTACCAGGTCCCAGGTTTTTATGTTTTGAGATAATTCATTTTGCGGCACATCAAATCACATTGGCTTGACAAAATAAGATTAATGGAAGTGCAATGGGAACATTTTGGACCCAAGCGACCATTTCCTCATTGGTTCTGGAACATACGGTACCCGGTTTTTGAGGACAATTTTAAATTTTAGGATGATTTATCTTGCGACACGTCAAATTACATCAGCTTGATAACGTAAGACTATTGAAAGTATAATAAAGACATTTTGAAGGCAAATGGCTACATCAGCATTGGTCCCGGAACATCCGGTACCCGGGTTTTGGGGCCATTTTTGTATTTTAGGATAACCCATCTTGCGACACATCAAATCACATCGGCTTGATTAAATAAGACTGATGAAAATAAAATAAGGTCATTTAGAAGCCAAATGGCCATTTTACCACCGGTTCCGGAACATCCGGTACCTGGTTCCGCGGGATATTTTTGGATTATGAAATAATTCATCTTGCGGCACATCAAATCACAACGCCTTGATCAAATAAAACAGTTCCAAGAGGTATGGGGACCATTTGAAGACAAATGGCCATTTCATCATCGGTTCCGGAACATTGGGTGCACGGTTTATGAGAACATTTTTGGATAGGATAATTCATCATGCGCCACATCAAATCACATTGGCTTGATGAAATAACACTAATGGAAGTACAATGGAAAAATTTTGGAGCCAAAATTACCATTTCATCATCGGTTCCGGACTATCTGGTATCCGGTTTTTGGGGACATTTTTGGATTACAGGGTAATTCATCTGCCCCGAGTTACCCCGTTTTACGGTTCATTATAAATACCGGGTACCGGATTATATGCGACTAACGCCCCATTATACTTCCATTGTTGTTATTTTATCAACGCGATGTGATTTGAGGTGCCGCATGGTGAATTATTTCAAAAGCCAAAAATGTCCCCCGAAACTGGTACCGGATGACCCAGTACCGATGGTAAAGTGGCCATTTGGCTTCTAAATGACATTGTTTTACTTCCATCAGTCTTATTTTATCAAGCCGATGTGATTTGATATGTCGCATTATGAGTTATCCTAAAATACAAAAATGTCCCCAAAAACCGGGTACCGGATGTTCCAGGACCGATGCTGATGTGGCCATTTGCCTTCAACATGTGTTTATTATACTTTCAATAGTCTTATGTTATCAATGTGATGAAATTTGACGTACCGCAATAGAAATCATCCTAAAATTCAAAAATGGCCTCAAAAACCAGGTACCGGATGTTCCGTAACCGATGGGGAAGTGGCCATTCGGGTCCAAAATGTCCCCATTGTACTTCCACTAGTCTTATTTTATCAAGCCAATGTGATTTGATGTGCCGCAAAATGAATTATCTCAAAATATAAAAATGTTCCCCGGGACCTGGTAGGGGGTGTTAGAGAGTGTGTGTGAAGGTAAACAAATTGATTTGCTGTTGTTCATCACAGTGCTAATTTATCGTTTTTTTTCACGATTTCTCGGATTTTTTCTTCACTGCAAACTACTTGTCGGACGCATCTTGCTGCATCTCACCGGTGTTTTTTGGAGTACAACAATTTCCCGCTGTTATCAGTGAAAAATCTAAGAAAATCTACACTTACCTATTGAAGCTTGATCGTGCGTAAAAAGCAATGGAGTCGGTTTGCTGTGCTTGTGCTCGCGGCTTAGAGGAGCCCGATAAAATTATTTGCAAGGGCTTTTGTAAGTCTTCTTTCCACCTTAAGTGCGCTCATGTATCTGCAGAATTGCGAGACACTATTGCAGCAAGTACCCATTTGTTCTGGATGTGTTCAGCTTGCTCAAAAATGATGTTAAATGCTTGTTTTCGTCAGGCAATATCATCCACGAACATGGCATTGCAGTCAACCGTAGACGAGCAAAATAAGGTGCTGGATGAATTAAGAAAAGAAGTCGCCCTCAACACAAGTAAAACAAACACTATACTCGAGCGAACGCCGCTGCCATCTACACCAAGACTGCCAAGATCGCAACACACACTAAATCTGCGAAAAAGACCCCGTCTGTTGATTCCGGATGAACCGCCACAGCGTGAAAATACTTATGAAGGTACCAAAGACATTGAACCAGATGATGCAATACCGTTGGCTGCTGCCCGTAAAGAACAACTCTTCTGGCTGTATCTTTCTGGTTTCGATCCGCAGGCAACAGTACAGCAGGTCGAAAAACTTGTCAAAAACAATCTGAACACTGACAAGACTGTGCAAGTTGTTAAACTGGTACCGAAGGGAAAATCTCTCGATGAGCTTACATTTGTATCTTTTAAAGCTGGCGTTGAGATTCATTTGAAGGAATTAGCACTATCTAAATCGACTTGGCAGAAGGGAATTACTTTCCGAGAATTTGACTTCCAACACACTTCGAACACACGCGCTCCGTTTCGTTTCCTACCGACACCAGGAACAAATCAATCGCAATAATGCAACAGTGCCACTGTCCGCCTATCACCGCACAGAAAATTCTATCACCAGCCACGAACGACTGTCAGTATCTTTGCACAATCGTACACCATCTCCTGTTAGCCGCACTTTGATACAAAATAGACGAAGTCAAATTAATTCCGCTAACAGTTTTCGAAGTTTCACCTTTTATCAACAAAATGTTCGTGGGTTACGTACAAAAACTAATGATTTATTGCTAGCCCTATCTCAAAGTGACTATGACGTCATCGCTTTGACAGAAACCTGGTTGAACGACGATATCCACAATTCTGAACTTGCTAACAATTATACTATTTATCGATGCGACAGAAACGCACGGACCAGCCGGCACAGGCGCGGCGGAGGAGTGCTCATTGCTGTGAGTAGCGAGCTTCATAGCACAGCTGTTTGTATTGAAGGCACCGATCAGCTGGAGCAAACAATTGTTCGGGTCTCACTGCTGAATTTTGATGTGCTTGTCTGTTGCGTTTATCTACCACCTAATAGTGAACCTTCACTATATGAGCGGCATGCAATGTGTGTGCAAAAACTGAATGAATTAGCCGGTGATCGCAATCTAGTATTGGTGGTTGGAGATTACAACCTTCCACACTTATGTTGATGATGATGATGATGATGGCCCACCACTTACCCCGTACATGGGAATTGGGCGAATTTATCTATTTAGATATTTAAATTGTTTTGTCTTTCCACTTGTTTTCACACATACTCTTTCTTCAATTGCCAGTTTATCAGTTTTCCTGACTCACTTCAAATAGTTTGTATATTCCCATGTACGTCCATCAACCTATTTAATTTTTTTTTTTACTGTTTGCAATTTTAATTAAACCGTATTTAACTTCATCAACCTGGGGAATGGGACTATTTCAGGAACAGATCCTATCCCCGCACGTATGAGTCCGTTGAAGGGTTTTACCGCGCCCTAACTCGCGTTGCTTTGGTTGATTGTCATACGTGGCCCAGAGATGTTCATTACGGCTATTGTCTTCATCATCATCAAAACAAATGTCATTACAAAAAGTTTCCACACATAACATACATTCACAAAACCTTATTCACTATTACACTCTTACATATATAACTTCACCGTACCCACCGAGACGTGTACCGATATGGAAGTGCCGGCCGTCAAAACGTGCACACCGCACGGTCACCCTCGTGGGATTTCTTGCGTACTTGCACCAGATCTATAACACATTTTCTTTTATAAAAACTAAACACTTCCTCTTGAAAGAGTTCACATTGTTAGCAGCCCTCACATCGTCAGGTAACATATTATAAAGCCTGACACCTTTATAAAAGAGTGAGTTTTGTGTGGAAGCCATCAAAAAAGAGGCCGATCGAATATCATTGGAACTTCTAGTTTCATAGCGGTGTATATCGCTTCCACATTGTATCCTGTTGCGCAAGTAGTCAGGTGCATGTCCGTTCACAATTTTATAAATCAATAACAGGGTAAGAAACGTTACTCGTTGTTTAACAGATAACCATTGTAACATGTTTAGCATGTCGCGCACAGGAGTTCTTCGATTTACTCGGAGAATTATCCTCATCACTTTATTCTGCAGTTTTTGAAAGCGGCTCATTTGCTGTTCGTTGGCGAGATATATAATAGATGGACAAAACTCAAAATGAGGAGATATTAGGGCTTTATAAAGATGTATTAAACTCCATTGCGATAGCTCGTGTTTTAATCGACAAAGCACCCCATATTTCTTTGCGACTTTCCTGACAGTATAATTAATATGACTTTTAAAACTTAATTTTTCGTCAATAATAACTCCTAAATATTTAATTTCACTAACACATTCTAACGCTACTCCATCAATCTTTACACAAAAATCCCCTTTAGTAATTGTTTTATTCGTAATAATCATAAACTTTGTCTTAGACACGTTTAGTTTTAACTGTTTGCTTTTTAGCCACACCGTTAAGTTTTCTAAATCATGGTTTAAAAATTCAGTAGCAGCAATAGCATTGTCGGAGGCAATAAATATCACAGTATCGTCAGCAAATAAATTAATATCACAGTGTTTCAAAATTTTTTCACGTCGTTTATATAAAGAATGAATAACAAAGGTCCTAATACGCTTCCTTGTGGAACACCGAAGCTAGTTTCTTTGGATTCAGATATCACAGATTTGTATCGTGTTCGCTGACACCGATTATCCAAATATGATGAAAACCATTCTAATGCAGTGTTAGCTATACCATATTTACTGAGCGTTATTCGGAGATTACAACGTGAAATAGTCTCAAAGGCTCTTTTTAGATCAAGAAATACAGCGACTACTGTGCGTTTCCTTTCTAAGAATTCTTGCCATTTCACGAGGATAAGATTTAATGCTGTTTCACAAGAATGTGCTTTACGGTAGCCTGATTGCTCCTGTGCTAGAAGATTATTTCTTGCTAGATAATTTAACAGTTGTTCCTTAACAACCAATTCTAATACTTTTTCATAGAGTGGTAACATATTTATTGGCCGATGTTCTTCTGCTTTCACTGTGCCCTGTACTTTTCCTATTGGGATCACCAAAGATTCCTTCCATGAATCCGGCACTATACCGCTAGTTAAGGAGTCATTCACTATTTTTAGTAGAGGTCCGCCAATCACATCGAAAGCATCTTTGATTACCGTGGAGCTAATATTATCAGGAGTTGCTGTTGCGTTTAATGACCAAACTACTGAACGCAGTTTATCAAGGGTTATTGGTTCCAAACGACTCAACCGCGCATGCGTATAGCTGCCTTGTAGTTCAACAGGTTCGTCTACCCTATCTATGGAATCGCTTATTTCCTTAATGCTATTTAAAAAGTAGCTATTGAATTTTTCAGCCACTATCAATTCATCATACTCCTCTAAGCCTTCAAAAGATACAAACGCGGGCGAGGTAACTTCCGGTTGTGTAAGTCGCTTCAAAATTTTCCACAACTGTTTGCTGTTATTTTTATTCTCTTCAATTGATTGTTGAACATATTCTCGCTTTTTCTTCCGTACATCACCAGAATATTTGTTTCGTAGTACTTTATATGCTTTCCAGGCACTGTCAGTTCTTCCACGCAAGAATCTAATGTATGCTCGGTCTCTACTCCGCTTTGCTTCTGCTAGGCAGTTTGTGTACCATTTATTGGAAAAGCTCATTTTAACGTTTTTCACAGTTACTAATTTTGTCAAACTCTGTGATATTGCTTGTGTCAAAGCTTTTGCGTTTTCATGAATATTACCAGTAGTCATGTCATTACTTTTTTCTGTTAAAATTTCAATTAATGCCGCTTTAGAATATTTTTTCCAGCAATTCACCTTCGTCGATTCATTTTCAATTTTGTCATGATTACTTAAATTATTTATACACAAAGTTTCATGGTCAGATATTTTAAAACTTGTAACGACACATACATTCATATCACAGTTCGAAAATAGGAGATCAATTAGAGTATGACTAGTACTAGTTACACGAGTGCATTCCTTTACTTGCTGTTTCAATCCGTATAGATCCGTTATCAATTTTAATTTCGAAGCATCGCTCTCATTTAACCAATCAATGTTAAAGTCCCCAGCCAAAATATTAAATTTCGACTGGTCAACAAAATCCTCCAACCAGACATTTTCCAAAATCTCCAGAAATACAGTGTCTCTTTCACTTGGTGAATGATACAGTACTCCATACCGACCTGGTTTCATTCCCCCAGTAACTTCTACGGCTAAAAACCAGTTTTTCTGTTCTTGCTTTTGTAATAATATTTTCCATTTAATATCATCTTTCAGGTACATCATCACACCTCCTGTATGCCTAGAATCCGAGAAACAGCTAACTAATTTGTATCCTTTGATTTGAAATGGCTCATCTCCTATTACGTCAGTAACATGGGTTTCTGTAATCATTACTAGTTTCGGTTTAGCTGATTCTATTAAAAGACTCACTTCCACAAACTTTGCTGTTAAACCCCCACAATTAAAGCACACTATTGTACAATCCTGTTTTGACAGTGGTAATTGCTATTGACTCTGATGCTGACGCCTTGTTTCTACCATATTCTTATACACCGAACATTCGCTGCTATAAGCGCAATGCTTAGTATCAAGACCCAATCCCCTGCTTTCATTCATTCTTACACAATTGACACAGCAAACATCTTCAGAATCACAATCGGAGGTTCTGTGATTTCCGGTACATTTCGAACACACTTGGTCTCTGTTACAGTCTGTGCTTTTATGGCCATAATTGCAACACTTAAAGCAGCGTATGATACCAAAACATTCCACCACTTTGCATCTTTCCCAGTCAATATTAATCCACCCTTCCGTTAACATCATATCACGTGCATTTTGATCCAACTCCACAATACAATTATGATTATTGAATTCCTTGCGCTGATTCGTGTACCACGCTACTATCTTGAAATCATTCACATTTATACCGTTTTGTTCTAAAAGGCATTCTCGCAGGTCATTTTCTTCCAGTTTTTCGGCTACACCCACTATTTTTAGGCGAGGCTTTCTCGTTTTCGGTAGTTCAACTTCGTACCTTTCCCCACACTTTTCCTTTACTGATTTCATCACTGATTCTATCGCGTTAATATTTTTAAGTCCCAGAATTATTGCGCCTCTGTTTCCACTTCGAACTGTTTGAATTTGATTGGCTGCTCGATCTATGTTATTTTTCAATTCATTTTTAGTGTCTTTGGCACTTTGACCACTTTCTTTGGGGCGAACAACGATTACTGGTTCAGATTCCTTCCTTGCTTTTGGCTTACGGCTATCACTTTTCTTCAACACACTCGCAAACGTTTCACGTGTCGCAGCAGTATCAGCACATTCAACACTTATTTCTTCCACTTCAATCTCTTCAACAGCAAACCCATCACTCTCTAATTTTCTTTTTTTGCGTGATCGCGTATTTGGACCATCAATTTTCGTTACTTGGTTACTATTCTTGTTAGATAAGACCTGTTTCGTAGACGAATCAACCTTCTTTTCTAGAGCCTGCTTCGTTTCAACTATCAAATGCTTTAAGCTTTCCGCTTCAAATTTAATTTTTCCAGTTAAACTTTCTTCCATACATTTTATTCTCTCTTCAAAATCTTTCATCATTTCATAGTTTTCACTCATTTTACCCAATACCTCATTGCATTTATTAATCACATGGTTCAAATCGCTTTGGTTCTTTCGACATCCATGACACATGTATTTCAATCCACGATTTGTCTCTAACGCTCTTAATCCAGCTTCATCGATTTCGTCTGAACATTTCAGATGTTTGACCAAACCACACGGACCAAAACAGAACACTTTTTTGCTATCTTCTTTGATCGCTTTTGTACACACACCGCACTGCATTATTATCGACATGATACCAGCGCCGGCGGCAAGCCGCCGTTGCCTGTAGGCCGGGTATACAATAGCACCAAAGGAAGGAAAGAATTCAATCACTTAGCTTAAATTACTGCACTATTTCACCGCCAATTTAACGCGCAGGGTTCGCATATAACTAGAACCGATCAACGCCACTTGAAACTTCTCGTCCCGATCTACACTTTGATATACAAATCTTAGTGAAAAACCGATAGCAAACACCTATAAAAATATCTTTTATATATCCTAATGTTGGGCACATGATGAAAATTTAAATTCTTTGCTCCCGATTAATGCCTCCTCCGAACAAGAAGTTGTTATTGTTGAATCAATTTTGTCAAATGGGCTATTTCAAATAAACAATATAACTAACTTCAATGGCAGGCTTCTCGATCTAGCCTTCATTAGTGATAACAGTCGAGTGGAATTGTTGGAGCCACCGTTACCACTGCTTGCAATCGACCAGCACCATCGCCCCTTTGTAATAATATTTGAACTTGCTGACGAGAAGATAAATATTTCTGATAGTGCGGACCCACTTGATTTTGACTTTAAGCGATGCAATTTTGACATATTTAACAATCTAATTGCGGATACTCGTTGGGATGAATTTCTTGCTGGTGGCAATATTGATGAAGCTGTATCACGATTATATGAGCGCATATATGGTATATTAAGGGATGTTGTGCCAGTGAAGCAAAAATGTTGTGTGCGTGGTTATAAAAAGCCGTGGTGGAATAATCAGCTTCAGCGTCTGCGAAATCGACTCCGTAAAGCAAGGAAAAAGTTTTTTCGATGGAAAGATGAAAGACACAAAGCTTTGCTGCGTGACATAGAGAGCGAATATAACTCTTTGCATGCGCATTGTTTTAGCTGTTACATTCGTCGCATGGAAGACAACATTAAGCATGACCCCGCATCGTTCTGGACGTATGTAAAGAATCGGAAGCAGCAAGGTGGAATCCCTCAACGTGTGCACTACAACGATAGCTCGGCGGAGTCACCACTGGAGTCAGCAAACCTATTCTCATCCTTCTTTCGAAGTGTGCAAAGTAATAACCGACCACCTTCGTCTGAAGCGTATCTGAGTAGTTTACCGTTGTACAATTTAAATATGCCGTTGTTCAACTTTTCTCGGAGTGATGTGATGTTCAAGTTGCAATCAATTGATGTATCGAAAGGCGCTGGGCCGGACAGGCTGCCACCGCTTCTCTTCAAAAACTGTGCTGCGACACTCGCTATTCCGGCAACGATTATTTTTAATTTATCAATGTCGGAAGGAATTTTCCCGAGTGTTTGGAAGACTGCCGCTATTACACCGGTCCATAAAGCAGGGAGTACACATGACGTCAAGAACTATCGTGGTATTTCGATTCTAAGCTGCTTGCCGAAGGTTTTCGAAAGCCTTATCCACGATTCGCTTTACCCAAAGGTTCATCATACAATCTCGGAATATCAGCATGGGTTTGTGAAAAAGCGCTCAACGATTACTAACTTGATGTCATATGTTTCTACGCTGACGAATGCACTTGAGAAGCGTCAGCAGATCGATGCCGTCTATGTGGATCTTGCTAAAGCGTTCGATAGGGTGCCGCATTCTTTGATGGTAACGAAGCTGGTAAGGTTGGGATTTCCTGAGTGGCTGACACGGTGGATACTGTCGTATCTTACCGACCGCGATGCCTTTGTGCGAGTTAATGGAACTAGCTCCCTCCATTTTGAGATAAAATCAGGTTTGCCCCAAGGAAGCCACCTTGGCCCATTGCTGTTCAATCTTTTTGTGAACGATCTGTGCTCCACTATAAAATCTCCAAAGTTGATGTTCGCTGACGACCTAAAATTTTACCGGGTAGTAGCATCGTCAGTTGATTGCTGCGCTGTACAATCCGATATTGATTTGCTGTTGAATTGGTGTACATTGAATGGCATGGAAGTTAATATACAGAAATGCAATGTGATCTCATTCTGCAGGAACAGACAGACTAGTTTGTTTGATTATAGAATGCAAACAGTCAGCATCAGCCGGGTCGATTGTGTAAAAGATTTAGGAATTCTCCTTGATAGCCAACTATGTTTCGCTCAGCACGTTGCAATTACAACTGCCAAAGCATATGCGTTACTAGGCTTCATCAAAAGAAATACGCAGCAGTTCGATGATGTCTACTGTCTGAAGTCACTCTACTGCGCGATAGTACGTAGTATTTTGGAGTACGGAGCGATAGTATGTGCACCTTACCATGCTGTTCAGATCAACCGGATTGAACGAATCCAGCGACTCTTCATTCGGTACGCCTTGCGAACGCTACCCTGGGATGATTCAATTCGATTGCCTCCGTATGAACATCGATGCGCTCTTATACGGCTACCCACGCTGGCGAATAGGAGAAGGTTGCTGCAACGTTTATTTGTCTTTGATCTTCTTGGAAACAATATTGACTGCCCGGAGCTGCTGGAGCGGCTTCAAATCAACGTACCACCCAGGCTTACCCGTCGATCGGACTTTTTTCGGCCTCCAATGCATCGCACTCTATTTGGCCAGAACAATCCTATTGACGTATGTTGTCGTGAATTCAATGTAGTGTCTGACTCTTATGATTTTAATATTAGTAGAATGACTTTTAAATTTAGAATAAGTAGAGTAAGGAGGGATAAAAGTACGATGCGGGTAAAAGTGCGATTCAATGATTTATCAGTGCGGATTCCGAGTAAATTGACTACATTGGCATGGATGGATGAGTACTTTGACTGCTTAAATCCATCATAAACATTTGTTGTTTACGAATCATAGTTGCTGAGTTATGGGTAAAAGTTATTTTAGAATGGTTTTGATGTAATATTTCGTTGTACGGCAAATACGATATCAACAGGAGGATATTACTTATTCACAAATTGTAGTAGCGTTTTACATCACTCATATATCTCTCTTGAAATTGCGGTGAGAAGAATTTACAAAATATATGTTGCTTTTCCATAATTTAATCAAACCCCGTCAAGCGCCTAGCGGGGCAAAAGTTCGATCTATTGACGGGGTAAAAGTTCGATTCATGGATCGAGAATCTAACTCATTTTACTGACGGGACGACGGCACTATGCAAGTCCTTGCGACTTGTAAGGTACTGCGGGCGACGCTGTTCGTCCGTCAGCGTTACCTTTAGCCGTGATTCTCAACGGGGTTGTTCGGGGAAAGGTTTCGTTTCTATCACAGAGCGAAAAATTCGTTTGTTTCAAATGGTCGAAGGAAAACAATGTTTTTCCGCTGATGAAACATAAAACAAACGTTTGGGAAAGTTTCGATCTGTCGGAGGCTGCAATATACCAGCGGAAAATAGGAAAGGTTTAAATTGAGAATATTCCTTACCGAAACATACCGCAGATTGACGATAATATGGTTTTGTTAGCTACTGCTGTGCTAATTTCATGGATTCGAGCTTCGCACTTTTGCCCCGCGGTAATCGAACTTTTACCCCGCTAGTGGGGTAAAAGTGCGAATCGGCACTTGTTCAGAAGAATGAAGAATTTATTTTCAATAACACTATTATTCCAAATGATTTATAGTTGAATGTAAAGACATTGAGTAGCTGCATCACTATAAAATATATTTAGTTGTTGTTCTTCTTTATATCTCGCGAAAATTGATGACAACTTCAAACATCGCACTTATGCCCCGCCCTACTCTATGTATTAGAATTAGGAACTGTCTGTGCGATACCATCGAAGACTAGTAAATAAAATAAATAAATAAAAAGAACCGACGCAGAAGTGGCCATCAGTCAACAAATATTCCCCAACATACCTTGGGTGCTAGTTTTTGGCCACATCTTTCAAACGAGGTAAAGAAAACGAGATTCGGATTGAAAATGGATGAATGAGAGCAATTTCAAAACTTGGGTCGTTTTCGACCCTTAATGCATAATATGTAACTTTTTTTGCTGTGGCTCTTCTAAATGTCGCTGAAAGCTGAAACTCCCCCTCAATGCTAATTTTCCAAAGTTAGGAAAAGTCTGAAAATTTCAAGTCTCTAGCTCGTACCGTTACTGAGTATCAAGCTTTGTAAGTATGCCGATGGGTCGAAAACGACCCCAATGCACTAGGAAGGTTAAATAACTCGGTTTCGTTTGATAGATCTCAGCAGTAATTTTCAAATAATAAAAAAATGTGTGATGTTTTTCATTGAATTAATGTTTATATGTTACAAAAATATGTTTTAAATACTTTTTTTCACATTTCTTTATGTAACTTTCAAACTATAAGCCCAATCGTTATGAAATTTGGAAGTTAAGGGTTTGCAAGACTCCTCTTTCATATGCAATCAATTTTGTTCAAATTGGTTAAGGGACCTATGAGATAATGAAGTCCCATATTTTTCGTATTTTTATACATAACTTTTGAACTAAAAGTCCGATCAGTATGAAATTCCATAGCGACCTATGGGACACCTAGACCTTTCATTTGACACTAAGAACATTAAAATCGGTCCAGCCATCTCCGAAAAAAGTGAGTGAGTTTGAAAGCGTTACACACACACATACACACACGCACATACATACACACAAACAGAATATGCTCAGTTTTCGAAACTTAGTCGAATGGTATATGACATTCGGCCCGCAGGACCTTTTTTCCATTTCCGGTTTTCCGAGTGATTTCTATACCTTTATACTATATATTTATATAGTAGAAAGGCAAAACCATCGAAAAAATACTGTGTAAATTTAGAAAACATAAATATCGCGCTGATTCAAAAAATCGTGTTAATTAAAAAAATCGTTTAAAAAACACCGTGTTAATTCAAAAAACCGTTTAAAAAAAACCGCGTCAATTCAAAAAATATCATTAAAAAAACCGTGTTAATTCAAAAATCGTAAAAAAAAACCCGAATTAATCCACCTACCGGCGTGACCTAGCCTTTCTACTGCCACAATAATCATTATTTAATTTCTCAGGAACATCTATAATTAACTTGACTATATTTTTACATATCCGTTCCGTATTCCTCAAAATCCTTATTTGCCAGTAAAATTCGCAACGTATTGCTTAGAATAATTATATTTTCTTTCCTTGGGTGCGTAAATACTTGTAAGCGTCATTTATGTTACTTGATGAACACCTTATTTAGTTTTATAATCGGTCGGCCTTAACTTTCGGGCTTCAGAGCCACATACGAAACTTGTTTTGAATTGACAATATGAAATATGTGTTCATAGCAGATTTTTTGATATTTTCATATTAATACCATGCGTTCAAAAGTTAGCATCTTTGTTAGCCGACTCTATTTCTCGGCTAGCACACCTTCGTCCAACATTGATTCACAGTGTGAGCCGCTACGTTGACGTGGGATCTGGTAAGGTGAGAGTTGTCATAAGTCATGTTGACGCGAGAAGATTTATTGATAACGAGGAAAAAGATTTTGTCAAGTGTTAAGAAACGGGCAAAACTAAGTGATTGCTCTTAAAATAAATAAAATTTAATAATATGTTAAAGTTAAAAAGATTAAGATTTATATTCTAAATAAAAATTATGAAGCACTAAAAATTACCATATAGAAAATACGGTAGGTGGCAACTGTTTCTTATAATTATATCGCATTAAAATTATCCTATTATAACCTAATTATAACCTAAAATAATATCTACAGTTGAAACCACGTTATCGCGAAGAGACAATTTGATTAAAACGGCACAATAACCACAGCCAACAAGATTGAAACTTACTACCTAGGGGACTAAACGTAAGTGATTTGTATATCATGCTAAATATCTGATATGTGTTACAGAAACATAGTATATAAGCTTAGATTTACTTCTTAATATTAATTCATCTGTACATTATTTACACCAGGAAAATTATATTCTCTCACGCATTTGGCGCTATTTTCCCTACGACTTGGGATCATCATAAACAGCGTTTTATTTGTTGAGAATATCGTTTCGGAAACCATTCCCCCGTTGACTAAAGTCAACATAATATAATTTTCGTTTACCGATCGTTTTATCGGCTAAAACCAATGTCAAGTCGGAGCTCAAAACCGATCGAGAAAGGTGGTGTAACCACCAGATCCAAAGCGAGTGATTCCGATGTGATAAAAAAAGGCAACGGTACGGCGAGCGGCGGCACCGTGATTAAGGAGATAGTCGAAGGTCAATCATGTCGGGCTTGCAAAAAACCAGACACTGAAGACATGGTCCAGTGCGACGAATGCGATGTATGGCATCATTTTACGTGCGTCGGAGTGACAGACGAAGTTATTAACCAGAGCTGGAGCTGCACCAACTGCGTTACTGCCAAATGGATCCAGCGAACTACAATAACCGACGACGGAACTTCGGTGCGACAGGAAACAGGGACTACCGTGGACCCCCGTTCGTTTGACCGTTTTTAATCTGAACACTTTTTAATTTGAACCCCGTTGGTTTGCACGACGTGCAAATTAAAAATGGTTCAAACGTCATACTCAATATGACATCATTTGCTTATGCAGACAATGCGCATAAACACGATTTGTTTGTGCTGATTTAGCGTGTTTAATCTGTTTCACAATGCGTTTTTCCAACGATTATGGTAGAAATCCGATCGGAGAATGAATATTCGCTGCCTGCAACTGCCAACTGAATCAAACCACCAAAACAATAACAAAGAACAGGGCTGCCAGTTTACACAAGTTCCAGCATATTTAGGGTTACCAATTGTTCAAATTAAAAACTAACCCCGTTAGTTTGCATGAGTAATCGTTCAAACGAACGGGGGTTCACTGTATTTCTGATGCAAAACCCCCTCCTCAAGTAACACAGAATCTCACAGCCCAGTTATCAAAATCCCCGGTGAAAAAATCAACACAACCGATTGATTCTTCTGATGTACAGCAAAGTGCTGTGAAACGACATACTCTATTGCCTAAAGCGGACGGATTACCTTCGATTGAAATAGAGAAAGCGACTTCATTCTGCTTCTCTCGAAGGTCCGTGCGAAATCGCGCAAAACTGCAATTAATGAGACTCGAAGAAGAACGAGCATTCGAACAGCAGCAAGCGGAAAGGCAACGAGAGGCTGCACTGCTGGAGATAGAAAAGCACCGGTCTTACCTGGAGAAAAAATACAATATTCTGGAAGGAATAATCGACGAGAGAGGCTCAAATGCTAGCGAAGTGGACGGTTTTGTAAGTGATTGGATAGAAAAGACTAATCTTCAATCAATTCCGCGACAACCTAAATCAAATCCGCAACAAAATAAACTCGTTACTACGCCCGCTGCTGCTCCAAACATGCAAAAGCATTCTGAAATAAACAATAGACAACAAAGAATTGTTGGTAATGTTATCGAGCATCAAAAACACGTCAGTGAAGTGAGTGGCAGCAAGCAACAACCGTCCGCTAGTTGCATGCAATCAACAATGCATCGTAGAACTGCACTGAACCACGATACCTATACTCACCCAGCAGAAGTAGTCAATAATCACGTTAACAGCGAAATGGCGGCAAATAAGGATAAACTTGCCTTTGCTGATATTAATCCAAATCGTCATATTACTTACGCCCATCCGATCAGCTCCGCTGCTACTAAGGGACTATGTTCGAAACCACCGATAAACTCTTCTCGAGGTAATCAAATGAGCTTCAACACCGATAAATGTCCGCAAACGGATGAATATTTCGATCAATTTCAACTCTCCCGCTCGCAGATGGCGGCCCGTCAGGCGATTCCTAGAGAATTGCCCATGTTCTCCGGCAATCCCGAGGAATGGCCCATTTTTTATCCACATTCTACAGCACAACCGCTATGTGTGGATTCACTGATGATGAGAATATGATCCGTTTGCAGAGAAGCCTCCGAGGTAAAGCTTACGAGGCTGTAAAATGCAGATTAATGCATCCTGGCAGTATCCAAGGAGTATTGGCTACTCTAAAAATGATGTTTGGACAACCAGAGGCCATAATACATTCATTAACCGAAAAAATTAGCTCTTTACCAGCATTTCGGGAAGGCCAGTTTCAAACATTGATAGATTTTGCGGTGAGTGTACAAAATTTTTGTGCAATTGTTGATATGTGTGGCTTAAAAGAGTGCATGTATAATATTACACTCTTGCATCAGCTTGTGGAGAAGTTACCACCAACAATCAAACTGAATTGGGCTCAACATCGACAAGCACATCCAACAGTTAGTTTATCAAACTTTAGTAGTTGGATTTATTCGTTAGCTGAAGCAGCAAGCTGTGTTACGTTTCCCAGTCAATGGCAAGTATCCGATTCATTGAAAAGAGAAAATTGTAGTTCAAGGAAAGGGAACGTACACCTGAATACTCATTCCGAAGCGTCTTATCTCGGCGAAGGCGAAACCGATTCACGCCAGGAGCAACCAGAAGTAGACTCTGGTTCATCAGATCAGTGTTTGATTTGCAAAGAAGATTGCAATTCAGCAAGTCAATGCAAAGAGTTTTTAGCGTTGCCCAGACATTTACGTTGGGCTGCAGTTAGAGAATTGGGTCTCTGTCGGACATGTCTACGTCGGCATGGGGATCCCTGCAAGGCAAAACCTTGCGGTAAAGATGGGTGCAGTTTACGTCATCACGAATTGCTCCATAACGACCAAATGTATAGAACGACCAAAGGCGAAAGTGGTGATGCTGGACATTCGGTGTGACGATAAGTAAACCAACTGCAGTTGGTGTACGTTGGGGGGAGTGTTAGCCGACTCTATTTCTCGGCTAGCACACCTTCGTCCAACATTGATTCACAGTGTGAGCCGCTACGTTGACGTGGGATCTGGTAAGGTGAGAGTTGTCATAAGTCATGTTGACGCGAGAAGATTTATTGATAACGAGGAAAAAGATTTTGTCAAGTGTTAAGAAACGGGCAAAACTAAGTGATTGCTCTTAAAATAAATAAAATTTAATAATATGTTAAAGTTAAAAAGATTAAGATTTATATTCTAAATAAAAATTATGAAGCACTAAAAATTACCATATAGAAAATACGGTAGGTGGCAACTGTTTCTTATAATTATATCGCATTAAAATTATCCTATTATAACCTAATTATAACCTAAAATAATATCTACAGTTGAAACCACGTTATCGCGAAGAGACAATTTGATTAAAACGGCACAATAACCACAGCCAACAAGATTGAAACTTACTACCTAGGGGACTAAACGTAAGTGATTTGTATATCATGCTAAATATCTGATATGTGTTACAGAAACATAGTATATAAGCTTAGATTTACTTCTTAATATTAATTCATCTGTACATTATTTACACCAGGAAAATTATATTCTCTCACGCATTTGGCGCTATTTTCCCTACGACTTGGGATCATCATAAACAGCGTTTTATTTGTTGAGAATATCGTTTCGGAAACCATTCCCCCGTTGACTAAAGTCAACAATCTTTGAAAAACAAGAGTTCAGAAAAATTATTATTATACTTCGCTTTTGAAGAAAAAGGATATCGACAACAAAATGATTAATCTCAAAATTTGACTATTAGTTTGCTTGGCTTCAATTTTTCAATATATCTGAATTAGAAAAAATAACTGAATAGAGCATTAGATATGAAAAAGAGAAATTGAACTTTTTCTTAGCTGGCGCTCCTTCAGATAAATATTTTTCATGAAAATCAAAACTTAAGCCTCTTTTGAATGTACTTTCATGAAAAGATAGTCTTGATTAGCTTGATCGCATCGTTTTTACAATGTTAGAGGGTTAGAAAAACAAGATGAGTGAAATATAGAAATATATATATCGAGAAATAGTGCAAAAGCTGCGCCATAAACATGCTTCAGAAAGGAAAATATGATCGATATGATGTCCAGTGCTTGTCATTTTTGATTTATTTATTAAAACATGATACATGACATAAGACATCTGTCCTTTAAAATGTCACAAACGAAAACAAATATTACAAAATTACTACCGTGCAACGTTTACTTTCTATTTTTCATGCACATTTCTAAGCTCTAGTATCTATTGATTGAAAAGAGTATCTATTGATGCGCAAAATTTGTTTGAAATTTGTATAAATTTATTTGGAAAAATCAACTCATTTTTTTAATCCAATACACTACTTGCTTAAATACATGCTTAAAATAGCTGCTTTTCTTCGCTTTTTGCTTTTCTTGTACAATTGTGAGTAACAGCAAGTGAAGAAAATGACAATTGAAATCTGAAATCAAAGAAAGAAAAAACTTTTCGATTGAATCCCACTATTTAATATTTATTTGCAACAGATACGTAGTTCGCCTACGACGTGCAGGCTTCATCAGTGTCTTATTTCAAAGCGTATGCGTATCTGTCGCGAAAAAATATCAAATAGTGGAATTTAGTCGGAAAAAGTTTTTTCTTTTCTTTGATTTCAGAGTTCGTATTCCACGAAGAGGCTTCAAAAACTTCAGACAATTGACATGTTTCTCACTTTTCTTGAATTTCAATGCAAATTAAAAAAACCCGAATTAATCCACCTAGCGGCGTGACCTAGCCTTTCTACTGCCACAATAATCATTATTTAATTTCTCAGGAACATCTATAATTATCTTGACTATATTTTTAAATATCCGTTCCGTATTCCTCAAAATCCTTATTTGCCAGTAAAATTCACAACGTATTGCGTAGAATAATTATATTTTCTTTCCTTGGGTGCGTAAATACTTGTAAGCGTCATTTATGTTACTTGATGAACACCTTATTTAGTTTTATAATCGGTCGGCCTTAACTTTTGGGTTTCAGAGCCACATACGAAACTTGTTTTGAACTGACAATATGAAATATGCGTTCATAGCATATTTTTTGATAGTGGTTTTAGCCCAAAGGGTAGATTTTTTTTTTGATATTTTGATATTAATACCATGCGTTCAAAAGTTAGCATCTTTGAAAAACAAGAGTTCAGAAAAATTATTATTATACTTCGTTTTTGAAGAAAAAGGATATCTACAACAAAATGATTAATCTTAAAATTTTACTATTAGTTTGCTTGGCTTCAATTTTGCAATATATTTGAATTAGAAAAAATAACTGAATAGAGCATTAGATATGAAAAAGAGAAATTGAACTTTTTCTTAGCTGGCGCTCCTTCAAATAATTATTTTTGCATGAAAATCAAAACTTGAGCTTCTTTTAAATGTACTTTCATGAAAAGATAGTCATTAGCTTGATCGCATCGTTTTTACAATGTTAGAGGGTTAGGAAAACAAGATGAGGTCGAAAAATAGTGCAAAAACTGCACCATAAACATGCTTGAGAATGAGAAATATGATCGATATGATTTCCAGTGCTGGTCATTTTTGATTTATTTATTAAAACATGATACATGACACAAGACATCTTTCCTTTAAAATGTCACTAACGAAAACATATCTTACAAAGTTACTACCGTGCAACGTTTACTTCCTATTTTTCATATAACATTTCTAAGCTCTAGTATCTATGGATTGAAAAGAGCATATATTGATGCGCAAAATTTGTATGAAATTTGTATAAATTTATTTGGAAAAATCAACTAACTAGTATTTTGATCCTATACACCACTATACTTATATATTTAAATTAACTGCTTTTCTCCGCTTTTTGCTTTGCGTGCAATTGTGAGTAACAGCAAGTGAAGAAAATGACAATTGAAATCTAAAATCAAAGAAAAGAAAAGACTTTGCAATTGAATCTCGCTATTTAATATTTATTTGCGACAGATACGTAGTTCGCCTACAACATGCAGGCTTCATCAGTGTCTTTTTTCAAAGCGTATACGTATCTGTCGCGAATAAATATTAAATAGTGGAATTTAGTCGGTAAAAGTTTTTTCTTTTCTTTTATTTCAGAGTTCGTATTCCACTAAGAGGCTTCAAAAACTTCTGACTTTTGACATGTTTCTCACTTTTCTTGAATTTCATTGCAAATTGTCATACACATACATACATACATACATACATACATACATACATACATACATACATACATGCATACATACATACATACATACATACATACAAACACACATGCATACATACATACATACATACATACATACATACATACATACATACATACATACATACATACATACATACATACATACATACATACATACATACATACATACATACATACATACATACATACATACTTGCATACATACATACATACATACATACATACATACATACATACATACATACATACATACATACATACATACATACATACATACATACATACATACATGCATGCATACATACATACATACATACATACATACATGCATACATACATACATACATACATACATACATACATACATACATACATGCATACATACATACATACATACATACATCGCACACATTGAATACAATCAACATTTGATTGATACGTTTTGATTTCACACGTTTTAACGGTTTAATATACGGTGCTTAAGTGTTAAAGTTTAAATAACTTTTGAATGAACCGTCCGATTTTAAATAACTCGGTTTCGTTTGATAGAGCTCAGCAGTAATTTTCAAATAATATTAAAATGTGTGATGTTTTTCATTGAATTAATGCTTATATGTTACAAAAATATGTTTTAAATACTATTTTTTACATTTCTTTATGTAACTTTCAAACCACAAGTCCAATCGTCATGAAATTTGAAAGTTAAGGGTTTGCAAAGCTCCCCTTTCATATGCAATCAATTTTGTTCAAATCGGTTCAGGGACCTATGAGATAATGAAGTCCCATATTTTTCATATTTTTATACATTACTTTTGAACTAAAAGTCCGATCAGTATGAAATTCAATAGCGACCAATGGGACACCTAGACCTTTCATTTGACACTAAGAGCATTAAAATCGGTCCAGCCATCTCCGAGAAAAGTGAGTGAGTTTGAAAGCGTCACACACACACACACACACACACACACACACACACACACACACACACACACACACACACACACACACACACACACACACACACACACACACACACACACACACACACACACACACACACACACACACACACACACACACATACATACACACAAACAGAAAATGCTCAGTTTTCGAAACTGAGTCGAACGGTATATGACATTCGGCCCCCAGGACCTTTTTTCCATTTCCGGTTTTCCGAGTGATTTCTATACCTTTATACTATATATTTATATAGTAGAAAGGCAAAACCGTGTAAAAAGAGACTTGAGTGTACTTTTATTAAAATTTTCTGAAAAATGAATAACAAATGCTTATTAGCAGTTTCGTTTACGCCACTCAGCTTCAATGAGCTTGGTTCTTAAAGATTTGAGTCGCGTAGCCTCTGATACGTCGTTTTCGACGTATTGAATGACTTGGACCAGTGATTTTATCACATTGGCAAAATCTTGATTTGCGGTAGATTCCTGTCTTACTGACATTAGCTCTGATCCTGATGCGTGGTCCGAAGTGATACCACAGAGAACAGACATCCATTCAAGAACAAATTTTTTGGTAATTCTTGGATAAAATTTCAAATTAAAATCACCTAATATGCTAGCGTCACCACCACTATAGTTTTCCAACTAAATGATTCTTTTGATTTGCACACTGACAACCTTTGGCTTCTCTGGCGCTAGTATATATGGACTATATGCGTTATGCTAGCGCCAGAAGCTAGCTGTTGTGAGTTTAGTATAGAATTTCATGCGCCTTTAGCGACACCATCACTATAGTTGCCCAACTAATTTGACATAAGTTTTATCCAAGTGGGGACCTTTCGCTTGGATGTCTGTTCTCTGTGCTTTAACCATCGGGCAAGTAAGGGAAGAGTTGCTAAAAGATGAAGAACTACAGACAGTTATGCCTTGGCTTAGCAAAAATGAGAAGTGGCCAGCAGATATACCAACCATTTCAAAAGCAGCTGTACTTGCAGGGAGAAATTCCGATGAAGGAAGAGAAAATGGTTTTACCATCGGCTCTACGTAAAAGAGCTTTACGTTTAGCTCACCGAAGCCATCCTGGTATCACAGAGAACAGACATCCAAGCGAAAGGTCCTCACTTGGATAAAAATTATGTCAAATTAGTTGGGAAACTATAGTGATGGTGTCGCTAAAGGCGCATAAAATTCTACACTAAACTCACAACAGCTAGCTTCTGGCGCTAGCATAATGCGTATAGTCCATATATACTAGCGCCAGAAGAGCCAAAGGTTGTCTGTGTGCAAATCAAAAAAATCATTTAGTTGGGAAACTATAGTGGTGGTGTCGCTAGCATATTAGGTGATTTTAATTTGAAATTTTATCCAAGAATTCGCGAAAAATTTGTTCCTGAATGGATGTCTGTTCTCTGTGCTGGTATGTCTACCACGAAAAATATTTTAAGACAAGGTTTATGGTGGCTTGGAATGGATCGTGAGGTTAAGGAGTTTGTGAACAGTTGCCCGGAATGTCAGTTGGCAGATGCCAACTAATCCTTGGAACTATGTATCGATGGATTTTTCAACGGCATCAGAATCACATAACTGGAAAGCATTGGTATTAACAGATAATTATTCGCGTTTCCTGATTGCTGTCCCAATGGATAAGACTGACACGGAAGCTGTAAAAAGGCCTTAAAACGAGTTTTTAACACCTACTATATTCCAAAGACATTAAAAACGGATAATGGTCCTCCCTTCAACAGTCTGGAGCTTAAAAGTTGGCTGAAAGATAGTTGGGGAGTAAAGTTAATATACAGCACACCTTTAAACCCCACTGAAAATGGGTTGGTCGAAAGGAGCATGCAAGGTATAAATAAAATCACGGCAATAGCGAAACTTGGAAAGCAGAACTGGACAGAAGCTCTTGCTGACTATGTAGCTGCTTACAATAGCTGGCCACATCATGTGACGAAGATTCCACCAGCGAAGTTGATATTCGGAAGAGCGGTCAGAGGTTTACTGCCGGATGTACGTACGGTGCAAAGGCATAAGGAGGATGGAGAACTGCGTGACCGAGGTCAAATTGCAAAGTTTGAACGTAATACACGAGAAGACAATCGTCGCAGAGCACAGGAATGCGAAATTAAGGTTGGAGACATCGTGTTAGTTGCTCAGCAGAAAAGGAATAAAGCAGATACCGTATACAAGAAAGAGTTGTACAAAGTTATTGATTTGATTGGAGCTGAACGAGCATCAGTGAAGGATATTTCAACGAACAAAACTTTCGACCGCAGCGTCAAATTTTTAAAAAAATGTGTGCAGTAATGAGCGGATTGGTTTTCGGACTACAAAAACACTTTAATAATCGGACAACAAAGACACGCGTGTTTTATTTAATAGAACTTTTTGTTGGTTATAAAAACGATGAAAAAGCTGTTACCAGCTAATAAAGCAAAATAACAGGGGTGTGCGATATGCTTAAGTCAAACAATAAGGGTTGAGTACTACACGCTGATTGGAAATTGCTCACCTCATTACCCCTGCTCAATTTCAAATCGGTGACAGGTTAAGCCACAGAGAACAGGCATCCATTCAGGAACAAATTTTTCGCGAATTCTTGGATAAAATTTCAAATTAAAATCACCTAATATGCTAGCGACACCACCACTATAGTTTCCCAACTAAATTATTCTTTTGATTTGCACACTGACAACCTTTGGCTCTTCTGGCGCTAGTATATATGGACTATAGCGTTATGCTAGCGCCAGAAGCTAGCTGTTGTGAGTTTAGTGTAGAATTTTATGCGCCTTTAGCGACACCATCACTATAGTTTCCCAACTAATTTGACATAAGTTTTATCCAAGTGGGGACCTTTCGCTTGGATGTCTGTTATCTGTGGTTAAGCTTCTCCCGCAGACGACAAAATGGCCCAGCAGGTAGAGATTTTGTCATGATATCCGCAACTTGTTTCTCAGAGGGAACATACTGTAACTGTATACGCCCCTGCTGAACCAGGCTTCGTATGTACTGCAATTTAACGTCAATGTGCTTTAGCCTGCCATGGTCTTTCGGATCATTTACCACTCTTATAGTGGACTGATTATCCTCATGGAATATTACAGGAATAGTCAACGGATAGCCCACTTCCTCTAGCAACCGGAACAACCATACTCCTTCACAAACAGCGGTACTAAGGGCTACTAACTCGGCTTCAGTCGAAGACAATGATACGGTTTGTTGCTTTCTTGTTAGCCACGTTGTTACACAGCCAAACACTCGGAACACGTACCCTGTTACCGAACGTCGGTCTATTATGCTGTTCGTCCAATCTGCGTCGCAATATGCTAAAACTATTGCCACTTTGTTATCACCTCTATACACTAGTCCGACATCCACTGAACCCCTCATGTATCGGAGAACACGCTTAAGGTGCGTCCAGTGTTCCTCAGTTGGACAACTTTGAAATTGACTGTAAAAATTTACTGCTGCGCTTAGATCAGGACGTGTTGTTAACGTTACATACATTAAACACCCCACGAGTTCTCTGTATGGTTTCGATGTTCTATGACTCTTCGCCTTTTTCGAGTCTAAGACGACTTTCCATGGGAACAGTGCTTGGTTTGCAGTCTGTCATACCAAAACGATCGAGCAAATTCTCTAGATATCTGCGTTGGCTGATACGCAAAATTCGATTCTCCACGTCCCTTTCAATACGCATACCGAGAAAATTTGTGATTTCGCCGACATCGGTCATGTCAAATTCCTTTGACAGGCAAGACTTAACGATACGTATCTCCTTCAGGCTATGTCCAATCACAAGAATGTCATCCATGTACAAGATCAAATAAATTTTTATATCTTTCTCACCTCGCAAATACAAGCATTGGTCACTGTTGCTCCGTCTGAAACCTAGCTTAGCAATAAACTGATGGAACCGATCATTCCAAGCTTTCGACGCCTGTTTGAGACCGTATAGTAACTTATTCAAACGACAGACTAAATTCGTTCCTTTCTCGTAACCTTCAGGCTGCAACATAAAAATTTCTTCATTCAGGTCTCCGTTGAGGAACGCTGTACAAACGTCCATTTGGTGCACTAACATGCGCCAATTCCTCGGACACCGAGTACTCTCCGCCAGATCTCGCTCCACCTGGTCTAACCATCTTGCTCGCTGCGCTCCTGGACGTCTTGTTCCTACCGGATTTGAGGCGAACACCATCTTTGCAGGGCAGTTGTCCGGCATTCTTGCAACATGCCCTGCCCATCGCATCCGTCCAGCTTTAGCCACCTTCTGGATACTGGGTTCGCCATAGAGCTGTGCGAGTTCATGGTTCATCCTCCGCCTCCATACTCCGTTCTCCTGTAAGCCGCCGAAGATCGTTCTTAGCACTCGTCGTTCGAAAACTCCGAGCACTCGCAGGTCCTCCTCGAGCATTGTCCATGTTTCATGCCCGTAGAGAACAACCGGTCTAATAAGCGTCTTGTATAGGGTACCTCTTGCAACAAGGCGAGCTTTATAGCGATCCGGACTTGAACCTTCTCCAGGTTTCACTCGAAACACCCACTTGCATGAAATTGGTACACGATCCTTGGGAAGCTTCTCTAATATCCAAGTCTTGTTGCGTTGCAGAGAATCCATTTCTTCCTGAATGGCGGCTTGCCATTGCGGCCAATCCGCTCTCTTTTTCAGTTCAGCAACAGTACTAGGAAGATTTTCGACATATTCCATAGCACCAAGAGCCATACCAGCAAACGTCATGTCGTAGTCCTTTGTCCACGCTGGTGGCTTTGTGACACGACCACGAGATGTCGTACCAGCTGATTTCACAAATTTCTTTCCCCGAGGTGAGCAAAACGGCGATGCCATAATTCAGTATCTTTATTGATTTGCCCCGAGAAATGCAAAGAACTGCACTCACCTTTGGTTGCGTAGAAGTTGAGTTCGTAGAGTTTATTATTCCGCTGACCTGTAGCCACTATTTTAGATCCACAATGAATCATCACTTGACCACTGTCGAATACAACCTTCATGCCAACAGATTCGACCTTGCTTATGGAAAACAAATTACAGCGGGCTTCAGGAATAAAAACTGCTTTTGACACCGTCGCCTCGATGACAGTTCCTCCAACTACAGACAGCACTGAAACGTCACCAACAAACTTTGCTGTGACCCACTCGCCACTCTTTGCAACAGCGATTCGCATCGGTTGTTGTAACGGTATCAACTTCGTAAACAATCGTTTGTCGTTACAGATGTGCTCCGTAGCACCCGAATCGATATACCACTGGATTCGGTTTTGTTTGCTTGGGATCTTATCACTCACCAGAAATGATATGTCATCCTCATTTTCCGCTACTTGTGCTTTTCCGAAATTTCTAGCCTTCCTTTCGGGACAGTCTGCCAATTTGTGGCCCTCCTTTTGACAGCCGAAACACTTGAAAGGCTTTTTCTTCATGGACGTTTTTCGAGCTGTCCCTCCTGACAGGGATGGCACGTTCACTGTGTTTCTACACGCGGGTGAACTACACCCGCTCTTTCCTGTGTGAATCACAGTTGGTCAGAGAAGTGAAATATTGAACCACACAGCGTCGGTGCAGCGTACTCAAAGGTGAGTGTGTTGTTTCTTCACACTCACACTTGTTAGTCTCCTCTTTTCCATCGTGTTTCGCTAGTTCGCACAGGAGAAGGTGCGCTGGCACAGCCAAAGCTGCGTAGATATCACACAAATGCAAGACGGCACGGAATAGAAAACATAGCAGTAGTATTCGCGTAGCGCTTGCTATGTTGCATAGATGATGTATTTCGTGTATATACTGCCGCTATTCGCATAACAGTCCCAGTTTCTATGGAGATGAAACTGTTATGTAAATAGCGGCAGTATAAATACGCAATACATCGTATACGCAACATTGCAAGCGCTACGTGAATACCCCTAGCATATTTTTCCGTTCGATGCAGCAAATGTGAGTTTGAATAAAATAGTTTAAATTTTGTATTAAAATATTTATCAATTCGAAACAAATAATCCTTGAAATAAACAGTAATTATATTTTGCAATTTATGGTGACAAGTACCAACTAATATTTTAGGGCTTCAGCACTGTCAGGATTTTGGTTGCAGTTGCAGCATACTGCATATGCGAAGTTTAAGATAATTGAAAGTATCCTATTTTCTTAACATTATGCCAAAAATATAGACTTAGAGCGAATAGAGCGAGGGTGAGAGTCGAACTCACAGCTCTCAATCTTTAGTCGAATGTGTTGTTTAAGGGGACATAAACGACTAAAAATGTGTGTGTGTGTGTGTGTGTGTGTGTGTGTGTGTGTGTGTGTGTGTGTGTGTGTGTGTGTGTGTGTGTGTGTGTGTGTGTGTGTGTGTGTGTGTGTGTGTGTGTGTGTGTGTGTGTGTGTGTGTGTGTGTGTGTGTGTGTGTGTGTGTGTGTGTGTGTGTGTGTGTGTGTGTGTGTGTGTGTGTGTGTGTGTGTGTGTGTGTGTGTGTGTGTGTGTGTGTGTGTGTGTGTGTGTGTGTGTGTGTGTGTGTGTGTGTGTGTGTGTGTGTGTGTGTGTGTGTGTGTGTGTGTGTGTGTGTGTGTGTGTGTGTGTGTGTGTGTGTGTGTGTGTGTGTGTGTGACGCTTGACTTTAGTTATCTGTTTCTCGGATATGGCTTAACCAATTTGATCGCCGTTAAGCTTGTTTGAAAGGTGTTACTGCCTTGCAGATCACTATTGAATTGTTTTGCGGTCCGAGGTTTCGTTTAAAAGTTAGGCCATTGCAGATAATTTCAAAAGTTTTTGTGACCCCCCCCCCCCCCCCCTTGGAAATTGGCTTGAAAAATCGTGGGGCAAAAAATAATTGGTAGGGTATGAGTTAATATTTTTTTCATAAAATCAATTGTCTGTGGGCTCTACAGCCTGAAAAACTCGAAAAATGAGTGTACGAGTTGAGTTAATGCTTCTAGCACGAAACAAAAATGGAAATTCGAACAACGGAGTTTCAGAAAATCGGCCGAAAAATTTTTGTTTCGTTTTTTTTATTCGAGCAACAAAAAAATATATATCTTAGGCATTTTTACCGATTTTCTGAAACTCCGTTATTCGAATTTCTATTTCTGTTTCATGCTAGAAGGATTAACTCAACTCATACACTCATTTTTCGAGTTTTTCAGGCTGTAGAACTCAAAAACTTTTGAAATTATTTGCAATGGCCTTATTTGAAAAAAATCATACACATAAGCATTCCAGTGCGGCGTAAAACAACCTCGCCGAATAAAACGCCGCTCCTGGAAAAACACGATTTCCAAACTTTATGTACCTTTTCCTCAGAAATTACACAACGTATGCAATTGACTTGTCTTGTGACAAACACCTTATGTTTGATAAATTAATATCCCACAAGCATTAGTTGAAGCATATACCTGAATGAACAAGAAAAAAGAAATTACATTGTGCTTAGCTGCGCGACTAATGGAGTGTTAACTAACACATTTATTTACAGGTTATCCCTATGGATTAATGCAATTGAACACAAAAAAAAATCAAAAAAATATGCATGGTGAAAGCTATGTCTAAGTGTCCCCCGCGTCTCTGTGTGTCACCGTTGCTAATAGAAATGTTTTATAAAAAATAGTGAACTAGCGGACAATATTTTTTTTAATATTAACTATTATTACTATGTGATGCCGTGCAGTAATTTTAGTTTTAATTTAATATGTATTTGTTGTTGAACATCACTTAAAAATGATTGCAAAAAAATTTATGTTGACCCCCTAAAATTGATTTTTGTTGAAAAATATATTTAAAAATCAACATTTTTTTCTCAAACTGCATTATACAATGTAGGTTCACAAACTTCACTTTCCATGTAAATATCATGGATCTTGTTTTATGACTTAGCTATTCCCGTACTCACTGTTGACTACTCTCGCCTACTGTTAGAATAATGTCAATGTTAATTAAGGTGCGACTTGTTCATTTTTGATCAATATTACTTCTGTTGCCATCCTAATATTTGTGGGGTGTGGCCAAAGTTTCTTGGAAACATCGGGCAACATTAATGTTGGGAAAATTATAAAAACAAGTTACATACTACATGTCAGTTTTTAGATAGTACCTACTTGCTAATACCGCGAAAATAGCTGTACAAAATCACGTCGGACTCGATTATTGACAAAATGTGTCGATTATACTACAACATGCAACATTGGTGTATTTTATTCATAATTAAATGTTTAGCCGTTAAAAATCAAATCAAAAATTATTTTGTATATGTCATAAACACCAATATCGAGACAATTAAATAAATTACAATTACAATAAATTTTCATAGTGACTAAAGTTCTTAGCGATAATGAAATAGAGAAAAACTGCTAGCCTGATTTTTAGTTAAGTCCTGTAAACAAAAATAAAGAACCAAGAGTTTGTTTCCTTATATGGTAGTTTGGAATAACCCACGCGGTTTTTACTTTGATGGCAACAATAGAACCTATTCGAAAATCGGGCCAGAATGGTATTCTAAGAGCGCGGACAACCAGGTGTGATTTGTAATACAGTAGGATTTCGAATTAGGCAACAACGGCGTATCGCCTATGTTGCCAAAATCGAAACCGTGCTAAAATCGAGTCCCTTTTTTGAAATGAAAAAATTGAATGTAAATGCGTTGGAAATAGACTAAATATTATTAATCAACGATTGCAACTATTTTATCTTTAAAAAGTCCGCTTAGAGCTATTTGTCCGGTGCAAGTAAGTTTTTGGCAATCTGCGGTAAGACGTAGTCCTACGGCAATAAAAATATGAAATATCTTCGAAATATCTTATTACCGCCAGCTCCACGCGAAAAAATCATTCATTGACATGCATCATAGAAGCATTTCAATTTCTGTGTAGCTCACCGAAACAGAAACAACACAAAGCGAACTCCCCAATAAACTGCTTCCAAGTGACTTCTCAGTATCTTTACCGCTGCAGCGCGCTGGTGAACTTCATTTCTATGAAGTGTGAATTCACAGTAAGGATCGCACAGCCAAGTCACACTTGTATCTCACAGTGAAGCCACACTTGGGGCCTTCACAGTGGCAGTGTAGTTGTTTTCATGTCCGCTTTGTGCGGTGTTTCGGAGAAGAAAAGACGCTGTCGTCAGTTCCATTGCCACTTACACTGCATCTAGGAGCCAGTGAACTAATGATTATACCTCTGCATCCTTGCTATTCGCTGAGAGAACTGTGTGAATCACTCTTCGCACCCGCTGCAAGTTGAGGTGCTGGCCATCCCTGCCTCCTGAGAATGCTCTGCTTCATTCCTCACACCGACATCCGATATTACACCTTTTCGTTTTATTTCTTCGTCGAGCAGTCGGCATTTTACAAAGTCCATGGTGAGTTGGTCTTCTGGCTGCGATTCTATCGACGTCACTACTGTGTCGTATTGAGACTCCACTGATAATAGCAAACGGCAAACAACATCAACATCATCGATTTGACCACCAGCATTCCGGTACAAGCGCATTGTACGATCAAACTTAACAAAATGATCCTGCAGTGAACCTTCCGTGTGCTTTAGCTCGTCCATCAGTCGATTCAGGTGAAGCCGTTTCGCGACACTCTTCCTTTCATAAATTCGTATTAATGCATCCCACATCTGTTTGGGAGTGTCACGTCCTTGTAGGTGTTCTAGCTGATCATCATGTATGCGGGAAACCAACATCGATTTGCATTTTCTTTCCTTTTTAATTCGCTTATCCAAAGCTTTCTGCTTTTGAGTTTTCACTTCCGATGAGTCTTCTGGTAAGAATTTCAGCTCTGCCACGTCTCCTGATTCCGTTACGATGCATTCCACCAATTCGTGCTCCTCTAGCAAGGTGAGCATCCGGAACTTCCACGCCACAAAGTTCGTTCCGTCGAAAATCGCTATGCGATGACACTCATCTCGTTCGTGATCACCCATTTCTAAACGTCCGCGAATAAAAAAACAATTTAACCGCGATCAGGAACCGTTCCTGGGCCCATAACCTAATGAGCGGATTGGTTTTCGGACTACAAAAACACTTTAATAATCGGACAACAAAGACACGCGTGTTTTATTTAATAGAACTTTTTGTTGGTTATAAAAACGATGAAAAAGCTGTTGCCAGCTAATAAAGCAAAATAAGAAACAGGGGTGTGCGATATGCTTAAGTCAAACAATAAGGATTGAGTACTACACGCTGATTGGAAATTGCTCACCTCATTATGCAGCGCACGGAGGAAGAGACGGAAACGACAGCTAAACCGGAGCATTGTATGGAGAAGTCTGAATCTAATTCGGCGCAGCAGGACAAGGGAATTCTTGAGGATTCAGGCCAGTTGCGGTATCAGATCCAGCGGCAGATCAAACCACCAAAACGATATATTGATGCGGTGGTTCACGGAGTCGAGGGAACTAATTAAATTTTAAAAACTGTACTGTCCTTAAATATCTTCTATGTAATGGGAGGATGTGGTATCGATAAGTTTATAAAAGGGGAATTTACCTCAGTGTAGAATAAACAACAAAGACGGGCAGTGGCAACCGTTAAAGTAATGTCACAGAGAACAGACATCCAAGCGAAAGGTCCCCACTTGGATAAAACTTATGTCAAATTAGTTGGGAAACTATAGTGATGGTGTCGCTAAAGGCGCATAAAATTCTACACTAAACTCACAACAGCTAGCTTCTGGCGCTAGCATAACGCTATAGTCCATATATATTAACGCCAGAAGAGCCAAAGGTTGTCAGTGTGCAAATCAAAAGAATCATTTAGTTGGGAAACTATAGTGGTGGTGTCGCTAGCATATTAGGTGATTTTAATTTGAAATTTTATCCAAGAATTCGCGAAAAATTTGTTCCTGAATGGATGTCTGTTCTCTGTGGTAATGTTATTATATGAAATAAGGAGAGAATTGACTACCGAATTACGAAAATATCACAGATGTGTTCTCGCAAGATCGCCCTGTTGACCAGCCTCATATCAATGCACAGCCTGATGTCACCATTGTCCGTGATGACAATGACCATTGGTGAAACCCAACGACTTGACTCTGACACTCCCTCAATAATGTCTTTAGCCAGAAGCTCCTTAAGTTTTTCGTCGATTTTCTCTAATGTTGCAAAGGGCAGTCTCCGCAATCGCTGAGCAACTGGTTACACGGATCTATCGAACGGGATACGAATCTTAATTCCTCGAATTTTAGGAAACGGTCTAACAACTTCAACTCGATGAACCGTTTGCTGACGGCTCGGCAATCCAACGATCAAAACTCCAAGCTCCTTTGCTGTCTTTTTGCCCAGTAGTGGTTGTGGTCCTCCTTCAACTACATAGAAACATGCCCTCGTTTTCAACTGTTTACATACATCAATGACAATCTCGGCATCGAATTTGTTGGTAACTACCAGATAATCTTTCTGTGCATAGGCTCGAAACTTCTTATCGCAGTGTCGGCTCTACCTGGTAATCTTCACTTCATTTGGAACCATGGTGTCCCACGTCTTACTATCGATAATGTTTGAGACTACTCCTGAGTCAATCTGCATTTCTATCAAGACTCCTCCAACTCTCGCCTAAACTAATTCTTCACAATCATTTCCACATGAAACCATTTCTACTAATTCAACATTTTCTCACATGTCTGTATCATCATCAATAGCATGAAGACGCCGAGCTGGAGCCGTCTTTTTATTTCGAAATTGTACACTAACCGAGCTTGAAGGAAACACCCGACTAAAACTCCGTTTTCTGGACTGCAAGGAGCTAGTTTCAAAACTTTCTTTGGTTCGCGAAAAACACACTGCTCGAAAGTGTCCCCGCTTACCGCATTTCGAAGCTCAGCAAGAATGATTTCAATTAGATGTAATGCTTATTATGATACCTATAGGAAAACATTTCGAAACAAGTTATTTTTTCGATTCAAGGACAGCTTTGACGTAGGACTACGTCTTTGTTTACTATTCTGGGTAGGGTGGCACTTTGTAAAAACGAAAATAGAAGTGTAGGGTAACCAACGTATTTTGGACCCCCTCAGCAGCTGTACATAATTTGAACACTTACAGCAAAATCAAATGCAAGTGTCCAAACTATATACAGCTGCTTAAGGGGTCCAAAATAGGTTGGTTACCCTAACGTTTGAATGAAAGATTTCAAATGCTTATAACTTCTATACTACTGAACGAAACATAACTGTTAATATGTCGTTGGAAAGATAAAATGTTCAGCAATTTTATAGTAATATAATCTTTCATGCGCTTAATAGTTAAAGTGTATGTAGAAACAAGGTCAAATTTCGTTAACATGGAAGGTTAGCGGTAAGTACGAATGACAATGCGGGAGCAGATGGCAGTGATAGCACAGAGAACAGACATCCAAGCGAAAGGTCCCCACTTGGATAAAACTTATGTCAAATTAGTTGGGAAACTATAGTGATGGTGTCGCTAAAGGCGCATGAAATTCTACACTAAACTCACAACAGCTAGCTTCTGGCGCTAGCATAACGCATATAGTCCATATATACTAGCGCCAGAGGAGCCAAAGGTTGTCAGTGTGCAAATCAAAAGAATCATTTAGTTGGGAAACTATAGTGGTGGTGACGCTAGCATATTAGGTGATTTTAATTTGAAATTTTATCCAAGAATTCCCAAAAAAATTGTTCTTGAATGGATGTCTGTTCTCTGTGGTGATAGCTACTAGTAAAAGCTTTTCGGTGCACGATACAATCAATCGATGCCGATAACCTACGTGTCTGTTGCCAACAGGGGTGTGAAATTGTCAAAAATTGGCAGACTAAACATCCATGAATGGCGACATCTCTGAAGTACCCTTCATATCTAAAATAACAGCTAGTAATAATTAAATTATAGCTAATAGACTGCGTTTAAAATCTTTGTGATAGGCGAATTCGAGCAAAACTAAGAGCAACCGTTCGCTACCTGGTTGTGATTATTGGAACTACAAAAAAAGTGCAATTCCCAAAATGCTTGCTGGCACCTATATGGAACTCGACTTTAAATGTAATATTTTATTGAATTACCAAAAGTGGGAATGATGAAAATGGATAATAGAGGTAAGAAAAAGCATTACCTTTCATTTGATATATATTGTTCCTGCTTCGGGAGATTATTAGAGCTTCGCAAGTGTATTTATGGTTACGAACTGATAGGTTATATGTTTGGTTCTTGGTGCAGATGATGCTAATCAAAAAAATAAATCCGTTAGCACTTAAAAACACATTGGAAAACGCTGAAGACTGAAAATAATTGGTGATTCTCTATCCAGGATATGTAAACTTTACAGCTGACTCTATGTACTTTTGTTTTATGCGGTACAAAATCAAACATTAACATTTTTCTGCCATAAAGTTAATTAATTCGAATATTTTCACTAACCTTAACGTAGATAAACAAATTTCTTCCAATATTTCGCTATCTAAAATCCTGACAATTGAAAGGGTTAATCAAAAAATGCATTTTATTTCAGTTTTTTTCAAAAATGTATGGAGTTTGACAGCGATTTTACTTTTCATCACTTTTTTTATGCAGCGCCTCTAAGCGGGCGATAGCTTGTCAAAAACGCCTATTAATTTCAGTTGTTTTAAGATGAATCAATCAGTAAGTAGGTACCAGAACCAAAAGTACCAAAACCAATGAGTGAGACATGGACAATGTATGTAGTTCGACACCCACACCACCCCAAGTCATGCCAAAAGAGAAAGACATCCGTCTGACACTTCATATTTGCGCTGAACTTGCTAGTGCATTGATATTATTTGTAACCAATGGCCCTTTTAGGGGCAACCAACAAATTAAATGAAGGTTAAATAAAATTTTTCGTAATTTGCCCTTCGCATTAATAATTGCAAATTGACTTTCTTGTAAAAATGTTTAGTTTATCATACCTAAAACGCTAAATACATGCTACTTTTGTGACGTTCCTTTCAAACTACTAAGCTACAACACTGTAAAATTTCCCAAAACAATTTTTGGTGTTGCTAATGCATCTAAGAGATATTTTTTAGCTGAAATAAAATACAATTTAATCTTCAATTATTACTTGATGTTGAAGGCCACCAAGGCTGTTTGATGGATTCATATTTATCTTGAAACATTTACTAATAACTCGAAGGGCATGATAATTCCCAGTCAACCATTTGGTTTGTATATCTCGATTGCAACTGAGATGTACGAAATCATATTTGAACGAAAAAGTTATATTTCACGCCATATAAGAACATATATGTACCAAAGTGGAGGCGATATACGTGCGAAAATTTTGACAACTATTTGTAATTCTATTTTGCGTAGTTTTTATAACACGCAACTAAATATTCCTGAATATATGATTAAGATATAATCAAATATTGCAATTGTCTACACTGCTTTATAATTCACAGTCATGAATTGTATATGAGGACACGCACGACTGCAAAACAACTTAATGTTCACTTCGATTTGACATACTCTAATCATTATACAATTCCAATGTGAAATTGACATGAAAACGATTTAATGTGAACTTTCTATTGCGATTTTGTGTTATCTGGGTTATGTGCCTTCCGGGAAGGTATTTTGGCTAATTCACTCATCAACAAGAAACGAAAGAAGATCTGAACCTCACGACCGGTTTTCGTAGCGCATCTGTTCACTGTTTTAATTAGCCAAGCTAGAGGCGATAGATACTTATGAACATAAACATGTCAGAAATACAGTCTGCATAAAGGAGTACTTCATCGAGTAAAACATGTTATCAATACAATACAATATAATGTTAACATAGGCCTACGTCACCCTTTCGTACAACCCTTAGGGCTGTATACCTTTTAATTTTGTTCTAACTAATTGTTATAGTGCACGCATTCCCCTACTGGACACGACGGTTGAAACAGTCGTGTTTCTGAACGGTCGTAAAAAGGGTCGTTTTTAGCTTTTGACAGATAAAATGTCAAATTGTGTCATCATCGCTGTTTCATTATTGGAACCAATCGAGCAAAGTAAATAAACCTAGGAATTACCGTTCTATCAGAAGAAACGGAATGAAATTCAGCATGAAATGAATGTTAGCCTTTAACTAGTCAGCGGATATATTGGGTAAAGGAAGCGGCAGAAGATTTAAACGATATTAGCTGACACCTCACTTCACCAAACCTGCAGCCTACCTTGAATGAGGAGGTTAAACCCGATTCACTCACGGATGACTGTCCAAGAGAAATGTCGCAAAGTGGAATCGCACAACGAAGAACAACTCAAAAGCGACAGTGAAACTGATAACTGAACCAAAACTAGATCAGACCGAGGCCTGGTGACTAGCTTTATGAGTCCGGGTTTCGACTAACAGAAGTGGTGAAAATCTTTGGATGTGTGAACTGTACTTGAATTTAAAGGTACCTTATACATTCTCCTACATGCTAAGTTTTATTACAAATTGTACATGGTGGGTTAGTTATGGCTTCTTGGTTTTATTTGCGGTTTCGTGGGTACTCGTGGTGGGTATGGGTATTCATAGCTGCATAAGGTCCGTCCAGCAGATGACGACACTGACGGCTCGACTCGATGACGGTCACTTGGCGAGCGTATGTATTGGGAAAAGTAGACGCTGGTCGCGGTTAAATATCAGGAACAGAATGAAACGCCACAGTCTACAGCATGGGCCGTATGCACCGACCCACAATCAACGGTGGCTACGACTATCAATGATGAACTCAGCAGGTGCCGGATCTACCGACGAAGAGTTTGGAAACGTCGTGGATGAATATCTCGGCAGGTGCCGGATCTACCGCCGAGCGATGTATACACGTCGTGACAGTGGATGAATATCTCAGCAGGTGCAGGATCTAGCACCGAGCGATATATAAACGTCGTGACGGTTAAAGAAAAGTTCAGCAATAGCCGGGCTTAGCGACGCACACCCCAGCAGATGAATGTACCGCCAGTCGTCCTATCGGTCATCGTGCACAGGCAGCAGCCCGGTTCTAAACGGATGAGTTGATTTACTCTCGGCTACAAATTACGTTGATCTCCACCCCGAGTGGCACGGGTAAAGTATACTCGTGTTGATCTGACCGGTAAATTCGCCGACCGAAACTGAAGAATTGGCTTCGGTGGCTTGCTTGTACAGACGAAAAACTCCGGTAAAACAGAAAAGGCCCGCTGGATCTTTTCTATTGTACAATCTATTTGTCTGACACTCGATACAATATTGACAATACTCAGCTTTATGTTGCTCACAGACAAAAGCTACGTATTCTTAACTTATAGATTTCACTTTTGTGCATGCCAAATTTTAGGTTTTTAACTTCTACCTTAGTCTTAATGACACACACGACGCGCACTTCTGGAATCTGTGCCAGTTTCGAACATATCAAAGTTTCACTGTGAGAACGCTGAGCTTTTATAGATTCGAAGAGCGGAAGTTGTGAGACGAGACAACGGCAAGTCCGAATGTCACCGAGAGCGATGATTTGCCTACGTCCACTGAGCTAAACTTCTCCCGTTTAACCACTAGTGAGGTGTGCTGTACGATGTACCTCACACTCATGGTGGTAAGACCACAGAGAACAGACATCCAAGCGAAAGATCCCCACTTGGATAAAACTTATGTCAAATTAGTTGGGAAACTATAGTGATGATGTCGCTAAAGGCGCATAAAATTCTACACTAAACTCACAACAGCTAGCTTCTGGCGCTAGTATAACGGTTACAGTCCATATATACTAGCGCCAGAGGAGCCAAAGGTTGTCAGTGTGCAAATCAAAAGAATCATTTAATTGGGAAACTATTGTCACAGAGAACAGACATCCAAGCGAAAGGTCCCCACTTGGATAAAACTTATGTCAAATTAGTTGGGAAACTATAGTGATGGTGTCGCTAAAGGCGCATGAAATTCTACACAAAACTCACAACAGCTAGCTTCTGGCGCTAGCATAACGCTATAGTCCGTATATACTAGCGCCAGAGGAGCCAAAGGTTGTCAGTGTGCAAATCAAAAGAATCATTTAGTTGGGAAACTATAGTGGTGGTGACGCTAGCATATTAGGTGATTTTAATTTGAAATTTTATCCAAGAATTCCCAAAAAATTTGTTCTTGAATGGATGTCTGTTCTCTGTGCTATTGTATAGCCTGATTTGCCCGGACTACTTTTTCTTTCCCGTTTAGATAAACACCGTTTTTAATCGCACTACCGACCGGACGGGTCGGCGTGCCAAATTGGACTCCCCTTTATTTTCCTAAATTCATTTCACAAAGTTATTTCCTTACTTACTAAAACTCTTTGTCCTAAGGAAACTCCTCCTTCTCGAGGTAGTTCCGTCCTATTCTGCCTAGCGCTCTCCGTTGAGCTTCCCTCTCACGCATACATTTTAGCCCCTCGCGCGGGAACTTTGTTTTTGTCAACTCGAACAGTTCCGCGCTTCGTTGTTTACCTTAGTCGGCAAAACTGCAATACTTCGCGCAACACCGCATTTGTTTTGGGAACTGTTCGTTGCGGCAGGTTAAGAAACTTGCGCGTTTGTTAACCTAGAATGGTGGCTGGCAAATGAGTGAACATGTGCAAATATATCACCTCTGTTTTCTAACTCCTATCTCTACCTCCACGAGGTGCCGGCTGGGGTACGGTAGCCAAAGTTGCGCACCTGGTGGTACGCAACTTTGGTTGTCGTATGCAGACAGAGAAGGTGGAACACTCGCCGTGTGGTTTCCGGCTACCTAATCGTGCAGTTCGGCGCAGGATTTTCGGAGGGCGCGGCTGCGGGGTGTGAGCACACCGGGAGAGAGTTATTTTCTCAGCTGGCTTAGCACAGAGAGAGAGAGAGAGACTCTTAATCGGTCTGTTTTATACAATCTGCACTTACGCCCTTTGGCGGTTGGTGCCGAATTGTACGTTTGGGCAAAAATTGAGCCACGGGACCTGATCCTGCCGGGAGTCGGCAAATCAGGTGCCCCTAAGTCAAGGTCTATCTCCGTGCCGATGACTGAATGGCTGGAGGGGTGAAAACATGCCAGTCGCGAACGGAGTGCTTTGGGCATCTTGCCCCTACTGTGCCATGCGGGGCTCTGGTACGGTCGATCTTTGTTGTCCCTTGCGTTTCGTGGGAACAGCATAGTAGTCCTGCCCAATTTCCCTTATGGGTTTTACGCCAAGTGCGTTCTGGCCAACTTAATTGGCTTCGCTTACAATTTGCTGTCTGATCTGTGTTGGAGATTGTTTGTGCATATACTCCGCTAGTCGAATAGTTAGAGTCGCACAAATAAATCTTCAACACAAACGGGCAGCAAATTTGTATTTATGCGAAAAACTTTTTAATGGCTCTGTCACCATCGCATTGGTCCAGGAGCCATATTTTCGCAAGGGGTACTTTCATTCGACGGATATTGGAAACCAGAACTTTGCTGTTTTCAGCAAAACTGGTATGACAAATCCTCGTTTGATGCCCAGGGCATGCATATTGTTGCATAGGTCAATTAGTGCATGCCTTATCTCTGAGTTGACTACTCGAGATATTTGTGCAGTCACAGTAGAACTCGTCGTGGATGATGTCCATAGGCGCTATGTCTACTGTTCTGCATACTTACCACACGATGAACCGTCTCCCAGCGACGATTTCAGAAATGTGGTGAGATACTGCCAATCTAGTGGGCTTCCGCTCATTGTAGGCAGTGATGCCAATGCCCATCACATCATTTGGGGCAGCTCGGATATCAATCTGAGAGGCTCTGATTTGATGGAATATTTGAGTGGTACCAACCTTGGAATACTCAACATTGGCAATTGTCCAACTTTCATACGAGCTGGTAGAGAGGAAGTGTTAGATATAACACTCTGCTCTAACAGGATCAGTCATGAGTTGGCACAATGGCATGTTTCAAATGAGACACCAATATCTGATCATTGCTTTATATATTTTGATCATTTGGGTGTCTCCTTGAACGCTGCAACATTTCGCAATCCGAGATTTTCTGACTGGGAACTCTTTGAGGAGGAACTGGCGACGAAATTTCAAGGATTCGAACCGACGATTGAGTCATCGATCGACTTGGATGTGGCTGTAGATGTCACAACATCTTTTATTGCGGAAGCTTTTGAAGTAGCTTGCCCACTAAAAACTATTAAAACGACTAGAGGAACACCATGGTGGAACTCTCATCTCGCGGAACTAAAGAAACGATGCAGGAGAGCCTGGAATAGACGTCGAAGGGATGGCGTGGAGCCTTTCAAGCAGGCCCGGAAAGCCTATGCAAAGGCTTTACGATCTTCAGCACGCACGAGCTGGCACAGGTTCTGTAGCAACGTTTCCAGTTTCGGCGAGGCAAGTCGACTTAATAAAATACTGTCAAAATCGAAAGATTATCAGGTTAATAACATTCGAAGTTCGAACGGTGAATACTGTTCGAATGACAATGAAATCCTGGAATGTCTCTTTTATAGTCACTTTCCGGGCTGTGTGGAACCTGAAGTTCGAAACGATCCAGAAATCGTTTTAGGTGGCTTAGACTCATGGGCTTTTGCTCGGAGACTTGTCACAACTGAAGCGATTGAGTGGGCCGTGAACAGCTTCTCTCCATACAAATCTCCTGGAACAGATGGAATATACCCTATTCTACTGCAAAAAGGATTCAAGTACTTCAAACACATTCTGAGAAGGATGTTTGTGTGTAGTATTGCTATTGGGTACATCCCAACTCAACGGCGTGAAATAACCATTAAGTTTATTCCTAAAGGTGGACGCGCGACATACGAGCAAGCCAGAAGTTTTAGACCAATCAGTCTAACGTCTTTCTTGCTTAAATCACTTGAGCGGATTGTTGATCACCACATCCGCGAAACAAGCTTAGTAGAAGTTCCTCTTCATTCAGCACAGCATGCTTATCAAAGTGGCAAGTCTACAACCACTTTATTACATGATGTGGTGGATAAAATTGAGGTTGCTTTTTCACAAAAGGAATCTTGCTTAGGAACTTTTTTGGATATTGAAGGCGCGTTTGATAACGTATCTTTCGCTTCCATTTTGGAGGCTGCTCGTTATCATAATGTGCCTTCAATAATCATAAAGTGGATAGAACAAATGCTTAGTAACCGATTGCTTTATTCGCCCTTACGGCAAGCAAGCATTTGGAAGCAAAGTGTTTGTGGATGTCCACAAGGTGGCGTTCTCTCGCCTCTTTTATGGAACCTTGTGGCGGACGGCCTATTGAGGAAACTCAATGGTCTAGGCTATCCGTCATATGGTTTTGCGGATGACTATCTCATCCTAGTAGTTGGAAAGTGCATAAGCACATTATTTGACTTAATGCAGCAGGCACTACGTGTCGTAGAAACGTGGTGCCGAGAAACTGCACTTTCGGTAAATCCGAGCAAAACATCTATCGTCTTATTTTCAAGACGTAGAAATACCAATGGAGCTCGCGCTCTGCGCTTTTACGATTCGGATGTTGATGTTGTGAACGAAGTGAAGTACGTGGGGTTGATTCTCAACTCCAAGCTTGACTGGTCCACAAATATTGATTTCCGAATTAAAAAAGCGTGCATGGCCTTTGGGCAATGTAGACGAGCAATTGGCAACTCTTGGGGGCTTAAACCCAAATACATACACTGGTTATACACGGTCGTTGTCAGACCAATACTGGCGTATGGTTGTCTTGTATGGTGGCAGAGAGGGGAAGTTGTGACTGTCCAGACAAAGCGAAACCATCTTCAAAGGATGTGTTTAATGGCAATGTCTGGTGCATTTACTACAACTCCTACTGCCGCCCTAGAAGCTATTTTCAATATTAAACCTCTACACTTCCACCTGAAGCAAGAGGCACTAATATGTGCTTATCGACTACACGCGATTGGCCTTTGGCAGTCTGTGGACGGTTCCACTGGTCATACTCGACTGTGGTCGCAAATTGTTGCTGAGGACAAGTTTGCCCTTGCTCCTAGCGATGTAACACTCATGCGTACTTTCCCGTATAGGACTTTCTCAAGTGACTTTCCTCCTAGAGAGGATTGGATGTCAGGCTACATGGAAAGGAAAATTTCCGACTATGTGGTCTCCCAGTAAACCATTTGGTTTGTATATCTCAATTGCAACTGAGATATACGAAATCATATCTGACCGAAAAAGTTATATTTCACGCCATATAAGAACATATATGCACCAAACTGGAGGCGATATACGTGCGAGAATTTCGACAACTATTTGTAATTCTATTTTGCGTAGTTTTTATAACACGCAACTAAATACTCCTGAATATATGATTAAGATATAATCAAATGCTGCAATCGTCTATACTTCTTTATAATTCACAGTCATGAATTGTATATGAAGACACGCACGACTGCAAAACAACTTATTGTTCACTTCCGTTTGACATACTCTAATCATTATACAATTCCAATCTGAAATTGGCCTGAAAACGATTTAATGTGAACTTTCTATTACGATTTTGTGTTATCTGGGCTGTTATACCGATGGTTCCTTGTACGAAGGTCGCGCGGGTGCTGGTGTTTACTGCCGTGAGCTGGAATTGGAGGAATCCTATTCGTTGTGTAGTTACTGCACCGTTTTTCAAGCTGAAATCTTTGCAATTATGTGCGGAGCTCAGTTTGCACTTCAGAAAGAACTGATAGGCAAGATTATCTACTTCTGTTCTGACAGTCAAGCCGCTATAAAAGCCCTTTGTGCTGCTAATTCTAAATCTAAAACAGTCATCGCCTGCCACACCCAATTAGAAGAACTAAGCATTCTAAATGCCATTCATCTGGTTTGGGTTCCTGGCCATTCTGGTATAACCGGAAATGAATGGGCTGATGAACTAGCAAGATCTGGAGCAGAAAAGTCGGTTTTCGGACCGGAACCTGCTTTACCAATTGCGGCATGTTGGATAAAACAAAAGATTCGATCTTGGTTTTCATCTGAACATGTACGTTATTGGGAAAATCTTGAAACTTGTCGTCAAACGAAAAGTTTCATTGTTAAGCCTTGTGAGAAGGTTGCGAAATTTCTTTTGCAACACTCAAAGGTAAATTGCAGTATTCTTGTCAGATCACTGACTGGTCACTGCAGACTAAATTATCATATGGCTACGATTCAGCGAGCTGAATCGTTTCATTGTAATTTATGTGAATCCGACTACGGTACACCATATCACGTAATTTGCAACTGTCCTGCAGTAGCACAATTGCGTCATAGGATCTTTGGATCCTACGTCTTAAATGAATCGGATTTTAGGAAACTAAAATTACGAGACATTTTGATGTTCCTTACCGAAAGCGGTATTGAGCTATAAGCTCTTATTTATCATGAGTATACCCCCCAGGGGTGTACTTTTGATAAGTTAACTACCAAGGATTGCAGTATCCCCTCGGGGGTACAAAAATCTCTCGGTATATATATGTTTGTGTTTGTCCAAATTCCTCATCCACCCCTTCCTATTCCTCCTGTTTTCCTTCCCGTCCTCATCAGGTAAATGATGACACGGGCAAGATGGGCAAGGCACAAATCTTCCACATGATTGTGAGGAACGTGCTGCTCGAGCCAAAGATGCTGATACCTGATACCTGTTTACCTTAGTCGGCAAAACTGCAATACTTCGCGCAACACCGCATTTGTTTTGGGAACTGTTCGTTGCGGCAGGTTAAGAAACTTGCGCGTTTGTTAACCTAGAATGGTGCAAAACGCGTTGTTTTTCATCTAAGTATTTTGCCCTACCGGCGCCGTCGCTCGATCGAGTCACTGACCGGCGCGGGTAATCGAATAAAATGTGGGAATTATGTTCTGAGCCGACCGGGGTTAATTCATCCGGGTTCAACCAGATGAAAATGCGTGCATGCAATGTTACAGAGGGAAATGAGGGTCGCTTCACTTCCCCACCCTCAGAAGCTTGCTGTGCGTCTCTGCAGGAGAGGCGCAGCAATTCGGTAAGTAAAACGGGCATATTCAGATAAGATTAAATTCTGCGTGGTGGAGGAGCTCTACGTCAGTTGGAAACAGTATGCTATGGTTTTCAATTATGTGTATATATTTGACTTGTCCTTGATTGTTTTCTCTTTGATAAGTGCTAAAGCCTCTTATGGCCAATTTAACACCATTCCTCAATTTAATCTAGTAATGGTACCGGGTTCCTACCTTATAATGTTATAATGTTATAATGTTATAGGAAAAAAATAGAATGTAATAATGTCATAGAAAAACTGAATATCGCTTGCGTACTATAATATTTGGCCTCAAGCGGCGAGTTGTAATTTCTAAGTATATGAGTGTTGGTGAGTCTTATAATGGAATTCAAATGTAGTGTTTAGGTGTGTTTTGAACAACGTAGTGTTTTTGTTATAATTGTGTAGTATTCGAAAACATACTGGATGGCTTCTGGTATCTTCCTCGCCTCATCTTGCAATTCATTAAATTGTTCCTGGTTAAGTTTCTCTTCCGTGTAAATGCTCGTACCGTAGTATAGTGGTGTCGGGCATCGGTAAGAAAATGTAATGGAATGTGATTGAATGTGGCCTGATTTGATCCAGGATTCCGTCCTTCGGATCCAGGCAGAATTAGTATATGGGAGAGTAGCGGGCAGGGTCGCTACACTATAGTGGTGGTGACGCTAGCATATTAGGTGATTTTAATTTGAAATTTTATCCAAGAATTCCCGAAAAATTTGTTCCTGAATGGATGTCTGTTCTCTGTGGTAAGACGCACACATTTAGGTGACGGCGAGATGGCCTGTTGAGTGATTCACCAGTTCAGTACAATCTGGATGCACCTCACTCATCGGGTCCAACTAATATCAGGGACGGACTTCGAGAATGGACAGGAAATTCCCACTACAAGTTATTGGCTACATTGTTGTGGCGAATGCCACAACTTATACTTGTAACCCAACGGTTACATGAATTTGTATTTTCAACGCCGGTTTGCCGAAATTTCATAGTGAATAAAGCGTAGTTTATCCTTCTTTATCCAAACAAGCAATAACAAAGCAATAACGTTCGTATTCGAAAACAATATGTTTAACGCTTTTGTATGATTAACACGAAGTCACAGAGAACAGACATCCAAGCGAAAGGATATAAAATAAGATTATAATAACAAGCAAGAAACAATTTATATACAAACAATAAAAATAATTGAAGAATAAATGATATATTATGTGTTGTGTATTAAATTCAGAAATCTGAAATAGTCCCAATATAACAATTTGGGCTAAAGAAGCGAAAGTGCTCTTACCTAATTAATGCGTCAAGTAAAAAAAATTTGGAGGTGTTAAGCCTTTTTTAACGTTGGGCGTCAATTTGTAGCTGGCCGGAAGGCCGCTAAGTGTTTCCGTCTTCTAAATGTCACGAGTGACTTTAGCGCCACCTCTAATGAGGGCCACTTGTCAGATGGAATTTGTCCAGCTTGAAACCTGATCTCAGGGCAGGTTTTGAATAAAGTCCCGAAACGACAGATGCCATCTGCTGCAAAGCTCCGGTATCGTGGATGTCGTCGAGAATAGCGATGATGCGCCAATTATGCGCGATGACTGAATAGTAGTATTGTCAGCGATGGCGTTGCTCGCGGCGACAGAATGGCACCGGAAGCTGACGAACAATGGTGGTCTCGGCCGCGCAAAAATGGCGTTGCGCTGATCGGCGTCAAAATGTAAATTGCCGCAATTATCGACTTTCGGTGGAACAGTCGATAGCTTCGTATCCGTCGTGGGTCAGCAGCGTGGGTGCGGGACGTAAAGCTGTGCTAGTATACGGCTGGCGGAGAAAGAGGCAAAAACAAAGCCAAAAAGAGAAGCCATCTACCAGCTGAATGGCATTTTCAGCAATTTGTCACACACACAATCGACTCTCACTCTTACCTTCTCGCTAAACAACTTGCACACAAAAAAGCGTCCGTAGACGTAACAACACAGAGAACAGACATCACAGAGAACAGACATCCATTCAGGAACAAATTTTTCGGTAATTCTTGGATAAAATTTCAAATTAAAATCACCTAATATGATAGCGTCACCACCACTATAGTTTCCCAACTAAATGATTCTTTTGATTTGCACACTGACAACCTTTGGCTCCTCTGGCGCTACTATATATAGACAATAAGCGTTATGCTAGCGCCAGAAGCTAGCTGTTGTGAGTTTAGTGTAGAATTTTCTGCGCCTTCAGCGACATCATCACTATAGTTTCCCAACTAATTTGACATAAGTTTTATCCAAGTGGGGACCTTTCGCTTGGATGTCTGTTCTCTGTGCAGACATCCATTCAGGAACAAATTTTTTGGGAATTCTTGGATAAAATTTCAAATTAAAATCACCTAATATGCTAGTGTCACCACCACTATAGTTTCCCAACTAAATGATTCTTTTGATTTGCACACTGACAACCTTTGGCTCCTCTGGCGCTAGTATATATGGACTGTAACCGTTATGCTAGCGCCAGAAGCTAGCTGTTGTGAGTTTAGTGTAGAAGTTTATGCGCCTTTAGCGACATCATCACTATAGGCGAATTCGAGCAAAACTACCCGCTTACGAAAAAGTCGGATGCCTAGCAGAAATCGAACAGAACCAATATGGCGCCGGCTGAATTTGACATTCAGAACCGGTTCATCTTCTTCGTTTTTCGCTCTACTCTCTTTATGTCAGAACAAGTGACAAGAGATGACACGCGCTGCTCGTTGCAGTTTCCGATTCTATAGGTAAGGAAATTAGAAATTCATATCTGCAAACTTCAGTTTTTGGTCGTATAGCCACACTAAACAAATCAAACAATCTGCATCTATAACTAATCACAAAAATGTTTGTTTTGTTTAGTGTGATACATTAATAACCAGACCTTTTTTTCAGAAAATTGTTTCCAGTACCGGTGTTCTTTTGTGCGCTATTTAAGCGCTTTATGTGTGTGTGCTTATGATAATGTAAATAAAAAGCTAGAAAAATAAATATAAATTTGGTTTAACGTAATTTGTATGATGACATTCTATCTTTAAGCGGGGTACGCTGCTGAAAAGTAATGGGTAAAAAGATAGGACAAGAAATGCTCAAGAAATCGATTTCTTTTACGATTTCTTAAGCAGTACACACCTCATAAGAAATATTATTTCACGTCCAGATGACGTTGGTTTACACGCAAGTGAATTAAAACGTCACTTTTCCGTACGGAATAATATCCGGCGCAATTATTACCACAAGAAAAATGACAGGTGGTTGCTTGCATTGGAGTTTTCAAAATTTCTTCGGTAAATAACAAGATTTTTTCTTGAGCTGTTTTCTTTTCAGCAGCGTACCCCGCTTTAATAATGAAAAATAATACAAAAAAGGAAAATCAGCCGAACCGGTTCCTGCACCGGTTCTGTTCGAAATGACTGACAGAAATCGAACAGAATGTCGCGACTTCCATTCCCACTTCAGGAGCAAGTCACACACGCGACCTATATCGGCTAATTCGCTATGTAAGCACAAATCGATCTCTTGTACTCTCATGGAACTGCCATATGGAAAGTTTGTGAAGATTTGATGCAAAGTTTTGTCTATCTTTTTCACTCTTTAACAAACCTGTGCACAGACTTCACAAATAGAACAAACTTGGGAAGGTGGCAGCACCGTTTCGCGCACATAGCGAATATATCCAACAGACTGAATCGCTAATTGAGAATGAGTATTTGTTTCCCTTATAGAATGTCTCTTACTCCCTTACTCAACAATTTTCGATGTCGCGCTATCTCAGTCTGACTCAGCTTAGGTCACTGATACTGCGCGAACGCTCTCAACCTAATCTAAAATTTCGAGTAGTCTAATTGTACACTCTAAATTGTGGTCAATCATATTTTAATTTTATCATACTGACTTTTTACCAGTTCATGCCGTATCTACTACACAGAACTCGGACAGAAAAATCAAAACAAAACCGTTAGGCGAAATTTCTGCCCGAAACGGTTGTTGCATTTCTGCTAGTTTTCACGGGTGACGGCGGCCAGAAATCCGGCAGAATGTCTGGCAGAAAAAGTTTTTCGCTGCCAGATTTTTGTTCGATTTCGGCCGGGCGCGCCTAAGCGGGTAAGAGCAACCGTTCCCTACCTCGTTGTGATTATTGGAACTACAAAAAAAGTGCAATTCCCAAAATGCTTGCAGGCACCTATATGGAACTCGACTTTGAATGTAATATTTTATTGAGTTACCAACAGTGGGAATGATGAAAATGGATAATAAAGGTAAGAAAAAGCATTACCTTTCATTTGATATATATTGTTTCTGTTTCGGGAGATTATTCGAGCTTCGCAAGTGTATTTATGTTTACGAACTGATAGGTTATATGTTTGGTTCTTGGCACAGATGATGCTAATCACGAAAATAAATCCGTTAGCATTTGAAAACACATTGGAAAACAGTGCAGACTGAAAATAATTGGTGATTCTCTATCCCGGATATGTAAACTTAACAGCTGACTCGATGTACTTTTGTTTCATGCGGTACAAAATCAAACATTAACATTTTTCTGCCATAAAGTTAATTAATTCGAATATTTTCACTTACCTTAACGTAGATAAACAAATTTCTTCCAATATTTCGCTATCTGAAATCCTGACAATTGAAAGGGTTAATCAAAAACTGTATTTTATTTCAGCTTTTTTCAAAAATGTATGGAGTTTGACCACAGAGAACAGACATCCATTCAAGAACAATTTTTTTGGGAATTCTTGGATAAAATTTCAAATTAAAATCACCTAATATGCTAGCGTCACCACCACTATAGTTTCCCAACTAAATGATTCTTTTGATTTGCACACTGACAACCTTTGGCTCCTCTGGCGCTAGTATATATGGACTATATGCGTTATGCTAGCGCCAGAAGCTAGCTGTTGTGAGTTTAGTGTAGAATTTCATGCGCCTTTAGCGACACCATCACTATAGTTTCCCAACTAATTTGACATAAGTCAGTGTGCAAATCAAAAGAATCATTTAGTTGGGAAACTATAGTGGTGGTGACGCTAGCATATTAGGTGATTTTAATTTGAAATTTTATCCAAGAATTCCCAAAAAAATTGTTCTTGAATGGATGTCTGTTCTCTGTGCTTAAACGTTATATTTCAAGTGCGAGTAGTACGCAATAATTGTATTGTGACACTGAATTGTTATTTATGCAACTTTTTACAAATTAAATGCTATAAAGCACAACTTATAAAAAATCGTTTATTATCGATATTAACTGCACATGCGTTATAAACGAATAAAACGTATGGTTACGTTTTATTTCAATAATACGCATATTCGCAGTGAGTCAGGTAAAACAGTAGCATAACGCATATAGTTTATATATACTAGCGCCAGAGGAGCCAAAGGTTGTCAGTGTGCAAATCGAAAGAATCATTTAGTTGGGAAACTATAGTGGTGGTGACGCTAGTATATTAGGTGATTTTAATTTGAAATTTTATCCAAGAATTCCCAAAAAATTTGTTCTTGAATGGATGTCTGTTCTCTGTGCTATTATCGAAAGCACCCATTGCCGTGCGTATGTGGACGGGTGGCAACCGTGTCGCACTGGACGGTGTTTATAACAAGTCTGATTTTCGTCTTGGAGACCAGAGAGGAAATTTGTTTCCCGGTTCCCGCTAAACATAATTCGCGATTACAAAGTTGCTCATAATTGTTTGGTTTTCGTCCGAGGAAAAAAGAGAAGAAAGTATTTTTGTTTTTGTGTTCACGCAAGTTTTGACAACGCGACATACCGTGTACCCACAGAGAACAGACATCCAAGCGAAAGGTCCCCACTTGGATAAAACTTATGTCAAATTAGTTGAAAAACTATAGTGATGGTGTCGCTAAAGGCGCATGAAATTATACACTAAAATTACAACAGCTAGCTTCTGGTGCTAGCATAACGCATATAGTCCATATATACTAGCGCCAGAGGAGCCAAAGGTTGTCAGTGTGCAAATCAAAAGAATCATTTAGTTGGGAAACTATAGTGGTGGTGACGCTAGCATGCTAGGTGATTTTAATTTGAAATTTTATCCAAGAATTCCCAAAAAATTTGTTCCTGAATGGATGTCTGTTCTCTGTGGTGTACCCCCGTTGGTATGACCTTCTTTAATCTGAACATTTTTAATCTGTACCCCGGTGGTATGAATGCGTTCACATCAAAAACCGATCAAGCGTCAAACACAATTGACGTTAAAGTGGACCGGTAAATTAAAAAAAAGCAAAAAATCTTAATGCGTTTCCTCTTGCTCAGGAGCTTTGGCAATATAGCTCATATGCACCTTATCTCTCTCCAGCACTCAAAATAGACCATTTTAGTCGAAACTGCCGAGCCGATTTCGTATTATACAAACCGAACCTTTAGAATTCGCGCATGTTTGAGATGTTCTCAAAACGTTTGTTTTCGTCAAATCAAAACAATAAGTTCATAGGGTGCGCGTCTTACGCGTGTGTGAAAATGAATAGAGTTACCAAATATTCAGATTAAAAATGAACTCGCCCAATCTGAACGAGCTGTTTTTCATATTAGCGGGGGTTGAGTGTATAGGATTTCGTGTGAGTGTGAACAGACTTGAAATCTCTTTTAGTATCGTAGTCGCAAGTTTTGACAACGCGACATAGGATTTCGTGTGAGTGCGAACAGGCCTAAAATCCCTTTTAGTATCGTAGTCGCGAATACTTGCTTGTATTTAGATAACGCGCATTGGTTTTTGTGCGAGAAAAAAAGAGAAGGAAGTATCTTTGTTTTTGTTTTCACTCACGTTTTGACAACGCGGCATTGGCACAGAGAACAGACATCCATTCAGGAACTAATTTTTCGCGAATTCTTGGATAAAATTTCTAATTAAAATCACCTAATATGCTAGCGACACCACCACTATAGTTTCCCAATTAAATGATTCTTTTGATTTGCACACTGACAACCTTTGGCTCCTCTGGCGCTAGTATATATGGACTATATGCGTTATGCTAGCGCCAGAAGCTAGCTGTTGTGAGTTTAGTGTAGAATTACATGCGCCTTTAACGACACCATCACTATAATTTCCCAACTAATTTGACATAAAGTTTTATCCAAGTGGGAACCTTTCGCTTGGATGTCTGTTCTCTGTGGTATAGGATTTCGTGGGGGTGCGAACAGGCTTAAAATCTCTTTAGTATCGTAGTCGCGAATGGATAGATAACGCGCATTGATGTTTCATAAAACATCTGTGTAACAATTGGTTGCATATAGGCTCCACCTCTTGCGCTTTTTCAATCACATAACAGTTCGATAAAGGTAACTGATGCGAACTTTTACCATACTTGAATATTTCAATTATAGTTGCGTAAGCCTTCATGCAACAAATGGTGCTGCTTGAGAACCACCCCGGTAACCAATAAGCATTTCCAATGCAATTTAAATGCAAGCCAATAAGCATTTAAGTTGCCTTAAATGCTATTTTGGCAAAATATGCGGCTACTTTACTGCTAGCCCTCTTATAGTGCTGACAATGCTTATTTGTAGCTAATTACCGACAAGAAGAATTTAAATAGAATTGTGGATGCCAATTTACAAAAGTTATGCAATCAAAAGGCTGAGAAACAGCAACCTGCAGTATAAAACGCCAGGGATGCAAATAAACGATTGATTTACTGCTTATACTAATGTTTATTGGTTACCTGGGTACTTGTTTCTGGCGCTAGTGTACATTAAACCACAGAGAACAGACATCCAAGCGAAAGGTCCCCACTTGGATAAAACTTATGTCAAATTAGTTGGGAAACTATAGAGATGATGTCGCTAAAGGCGCATAAAACTCTACACTAAACTCACAACAGCTAGCTTCTGGCGCTAGCATAACGCTCACAGTCCATATATACTAGCGCCAGAGGAGCCAAAGGCTGTCAGTGTACAAATCAAAAGAATCATTTAGTTGGGAAACTATAGTGGTGGGGACGCTAGCATATTAGGTGATTTTAATTTGAAATTTTATCCAAGAATTCCCGGACCATTTGTTCCTGAATGGATGTCTGTTCTCTGTGATTAAACCACAGAGAACAGACATCCATTCAAGAACAAATTTTTTGGAAATTCTTGGATAAAATTTCAAATTAAAATCACCTAATATGCTAGCGTCAGCACCACTATAGTTTCCCAACTAAATGATTCTTTTAATTTGCACTCTGACAACCCAATCAAGCGTCAAACACAATTGACGTTAAAGTGGACCGGTAAATTAAAAAAAAGCAAAAAATCTTAATGCGTTTCCTCTTGCTCAGGAGCTTTGGCAATATAGGCGAATTCGAGCAAAACTAAGAGCAACCGTTCGCTACCTGGTTGTCATTATTGGAACTACAAAAAAAGTGCAATTCCCAAAATGCTTGCTGGCACCTATATGGAACTCGACTTTAAATGTAATATTTCATTGAATTACCAACAGTGGGAATAATGAAAATGGTTAATAAAGGTAAGAAAAAGCATTACCTTTCATTTGATATATAATGTTTCTGTTTCGGGAGAATATTCGAGCTTCGCAAGTGTATTTATGTTTACGAACTGATAGGTTATATGTTTGGTTCTTTGCGCAGATGATCCTTATCACGAAAATAAATCCGTTAGCATTTGAAAACACATTGGAAAACACTGAAGACTGAAAATAATTGGTGATTCTCTATCCAGGATATGTAAACTTTACAGCTGACTCTATGTACTTTTGTTTCATGCGGTACAAAATCAAACATTAACATTTTTCTGCCATAAAGTTAATTAATTCGAATATTTTTACTTACCTTAACGTAGATAAACAAATTTCTTCCAATATTTCGCTATCTAAAATCCTGACAGTTGAAAGGGTTAATCGAAAACTGCATATTATTTCAGCTTTTTTCAAAAATGTATGGAGTTTGACAGCGATTTTACTTTTTATCACTTTTTTTATGCAGCGCCTCTAAGCGGGCGATAGCTTGTCAAAAACGCCTATAGCTCATATGCACCTTATCTCTCTCCAGCACTCAAAATAGACCATTTTAGTCGAAACTGCCGAGCCGATTTCGTATTATACAAACCGAACCTTTAGAATTCGCGCATGTTTGAGATGTTCTCAAAACGTTTGTTTTCGTCAAATCAAAACAATAAGTTCATAGGGTGCTCGTCTTACGCGTGTGTGAAAATGAATAGAGTTACCAAATATTCAGATTAAAAATGAACTCGCCCAATCTGAACGAGCTGTTTTTCATATTAGCGGGGGTTGAGTGTATAGGATTTCGTGTGAGTGTGAACAGACTTGAAATCTCTTTTAGTATCGTAGTCGCAAGTTTTGACAACGCGACATAGGATTTCGTGTGAGTGCGAACAGGCCTAAAATCCCTTTAGTATCGTAGTCGCGAATACTTGCTTGTATTTAGATAACGCGCATTGGTTTTGTGCGAGAAAAAAAGAGAAGGAAGTATCTTTGTTTTTGTTTTCACTCACGTTTTGACAACGCGGCATTGGCACAGAGAACAGACATCCATTCAGGAACTAATTTTTCGGGAATTCTTGGATAAAATTTCTAATTAAAATCACCTAATATGCTAGCGACACCACCACTATAGTTTCCCAATTAAATGATTCTTTTGATTTGCACACTGACAACCTTTGGCTCCTCTGGCGCTAGTATATATGGACTATATGCGTTATGCTAGCGCCAGAAGCTAGCTGTTGTGAGTTTAGTGTAGAATTACATGCGCCTTTAGCGACACCATCACTATAATTTCCCAACTAATTTGACATAAGTTTTATCCAAGTGGGAACCTTTCGCTTGGATGTCTGTTCTCTGTGGTATAGGATTTCGTGGGGGTGCGAACAGGCTTAAAATCTCTTTAGTATCGTAGTCGCGAATGGATAGATAACGCGCATTGATGTTTCATAAAACATCTGTGTAACAATTGGGTCCCAAAATTTGTGATAAAAAGATGATTTTTTTAGAAGGAACGATAAAGCTTCCCATTATGACTACCAGAGTATAGTTTTTTCTTTTTTAAAAAGATGCAGAGCACTAAAAAATTAAAAAACAAAAATATTGTAATTTATTCTCCCTTGACATTAGAGATCTTCCTTGACATAACGAAAATAACACGTTTCTGGCAACAATGATAACTTTTTCTCACTGGCAACTCTGGTTTGACATTAGAGCAGCTGATCGTTTTGACAGTTACAGCTTCGCAGTTGTCTCTTGTGCTTGTCTGCGTTTTGCTGGTCGTGAGGAAGTGGAACATCAAATTTGTACTAGTTATCGGATAAAAGTTTTGATTCGGGTAATGTATTCCAATCCATCGATTCACGGTGCTAGACTTTGTCCAAATCTAGTTTGCGCTAAGAATGACTAAACGATGTCAAACTGATGGCCAACAGTATAATCTCGGTACAATCGACCCCGCAGAACAGTATGAAAAAAAAACGCCAACCGAAACTGGCACCGTATTATCAATCAGATTGGTATGTTCTGCTACTCCGATATGAATCAGCAGTAGGGCGAACGGCAGACCAAAAATTTCTGTGCGTTTCTAACCAAACACGGTCGCATCTCGATGGCGGGTGTTGCATCCGACAACTGAAGTCATCCACGCTGTGACCAAGTGCAGTCACTACGCTTATTGCTGATTTTGACAAAGGCCTTAATTAAACTGAGATGACCGGAACCGGAAAATGAGCTGTAAACTCAGAAAATGTTTTAGGTCGCGATTGCCAAGCCATTTCCTGACTTTGCAACTTTTGACTTTTTGACACACTATCACATGAGCGTGAAGGTAAACAAAAAGTTTTCCGTGACATTTCAAGACATACTATGGTTTCTTTTTATAATTCGTGTTGTCTAGACACCGCTTGACACAACCATGCACAACTATAGTTTGTCTATATAAGGTTGCCCAAATGTTTATTTTTTGTTAAAAATTTCACAAAATTAAAAAAAAAAGGTTTTTAACGGCAATAGCCTAAAAATATAAAATTAAATTTTAAAATATGTGTTCCTAACCCTAATCTTATCGTTTCAAGCTAAAACCGACATAGGGCTTTAGGACCCAATTGATTGCATATAGGCTCCACCTCTTGCGCTTTTTCAATCACATAACAGTTCGATAAAGGTAACTGATGCGAACTTTTACCATACTTGAATATTTCAATTATAGTTGCGTAAGCCTTCATGCAACAAATGGTGCTGCTTGAGAACCACCCCGGTAACCAATAAGCATTTCCAATGCAATTTAAATGCAAGCCAATAAGCATTTAAGTTGCCTTAAATGCTATTTTGGCAAAATATGCGGCTACTTTACTGCTAGCCCTCTTATAGTGCTGACAATGCTTATTTGTAGCTAATTACCGACAAGAAGAATTTAAATAGAATTGTGGATGCCAATTTACAAAAGTTATGCAATCAAAAGGCTGAGAAACAGCAACCTGCAGTATAAAACGCCAGGGATGCAAATAAACGATTGATTTACTGCTTATACTAATGTTTATTGGTTACCTGGGTACTTGTTTCTGGCGCTAGTGTACATTAAACCACAGAGAACAGACATCCAAGCGAAAGGTCCCCACTTGGATAAAACTTATGTCAAATTAGTTGGGAAACTATAGAGATGATGTCGCTAAAGGCGCATAAAACTCTACACTAAACTCACAACAGCTAGCTTCTGGCGCTAGCATAACGCTCACAGTCCATATATACTAGCGCCAGAGGAGCCAAAGGCTGTCAGTGTACAAATCAAAAGAATCATTTAGTTGGGAAACTATAGTCACAGACAAACAGACAAAACACTCGTTTTCCATTCATCGTACCGATAAAACCGTCATTTCAAATTTGGGCTTAGTTGGGAATGTCTCCGTTTTGGTCAAAGTGGCGCTTTTTGACGAAAGAAGGGGAATTCCCCATAAAAAATACTTGCTACTTCGAGGGACACCCATATTGCTATTTGATATTTGGGAATGTCGATCATAGATGGTGCTAGTGTTCAGGCTAAATGTGAGCTACGATAATTTTTGTTGATTTTTCTTCCGAGAGTTAAGTCTGTTTGTCTGTGCTATAGTGGTGGGGACGCTAGCATATTAGGTGATTTTAATTTGAAATTTTATCCAAGAATTCCCGGACCATTTGTACCTGAATGGATGTCTGTTCTCTGTGATTAAACCACAGAGAACAGACATCCATTCAAGAACAAATTTTTTGGAAATTCTTGGATAAAATTTTAAATTAAAATCACCTAATATGCTAGCGTCACCACCACTATAGTTTCCCAACTAAATGATTCTTTTGATTTGCACTCTGACAACCCAATCAAGCGTCAAACACAATTGACGTTAAAGTGGACCGGTAAATTAAAAAAAAGCAAAAAATCTTAATGCGTTTCCTCTTGCTCAGGAGCTTTGGCAATATAGCTCATATGCACCTTATCTCTCTCCAGCACTCAAAATAGACCATTTTAGTCGAAACTGCCGAGCCGATTTCGTATTATACAAACCGAACCTTTAGAATTCGCGCATTTTAGTTTTCTTCAGTGTTTTGCCAACTTGATATAAAAATATCATTTTTACCGCGGCGCCAACTACTTGTCGAATGAAGCTTTTGTTGGCCAATACCAAGACCACAGAGAACAGACATCCATTCAGGAACAATTTTTTCGCGAATTCTTGGATAAAATTTCAAATTAAAATCACCTAATATGCTAGCGACATCAGCACTATAGTTTCCCAACTAAATGATTCTTTTGATTTGCACACTGACAACCTTTGGCTCTTCTGGCGCTAGTATATATGGACTATATGCGTTATGCTAGCGCCAGAAGCTAGCTGTTGTGAGTTTAGTGTAGAATTTTATGCGCCTTTAGCGACACCATCACTATAGTTTCCCAACTAATTTGACATAAGTTTTATCCAAGTGGGGACCTTTCGCTTGGATGTCTGTTCTCTGTGTCAAGACTATGTTAGTCGAGTTCACCCTACAGTAGATAGTGCTGACGGCATACTTTTTACTCGTGTGAAGCGATCCTCATTTCCCGCTGTAACACTACATTTACGCATTTTCATCTGGCCGAACCCGGATGAATCAACCCCGGTCGGCTAAGAACATAAATTCCGCATTTTATCCGATTACCCGCGCCGGTCAGTGACTCGATCGAGCGACGGCGCCGGTAGGGCAAAATACTTCGATGAAAAACAACGCGTTTTGCACCATTCTAGGTTAATGAACGCGCAAGTTTCTTAACCTGCCGCAACGAACAGTTCCCAAAACAAATGCGGTGTTGCGCGAAGTATTGCAGTTTTGCCGACTAAGGTAAACAACGAAGCGCGGAACTGTTCGAATTGACAAAAAAACAAAGTTCCCGCGCGAGGGGCTAAAATGTATGCGCGAGAGGGAAGCTCAACGGACAGCGTGAGGTCTGCCGCTAGGCAGAATAGGACGGAACTACCTCGAGGAGGAGGAGTTTCCTTAGGGTAAATAGTTTTTAGCAAGTAAGAATTAACTTTGTGTTTTTTTAAATAAAGCGATTCGGATTTGACACGCCGACCCGTCTGGTCGGTAGTGCGATTAAAGAACGGTGTTTATCTAAACGGGAAAGAAAAAGTAGTCCGGGCAAATCCGGCAATACACGTGTATGAGGAAATCAAAGACTGGCGTATCTACTTCCTTTCATAATCTATGGTTTTAGCACAGAGAACAGACATCCAAGCGAAAGGTCCCCACTTGGATAAAACTTATGTCAAATTAGTTGGGAAACTATAGTGATGGTGTCGCTAAAGGCGCATAAAATTCTACACTAAACTCACAACAGCTAGCTTCTGGCGCTAGCATAACGCTATAGTCCATATATACTAGCGCCAGAAGAGCCAAAGGTTGTCAGTGTGCAAATCAAAAGAATCATTTAGTTGGGAAACTATAGTGGTGGTGTCGCTAGCATATTAGGTGATTTTAATTTGAAATTTTATCCAAGAATTCGCGAAAAATTTGTTCCTGAATGGATGTCTGTTCTCTGTGGTTTTAGGTTTATGGAACCTTTGGAAGAGTTTCTTGAAATTAAAAGCTCTATCGTTTGTTGCACCAATTTTTGTCCAATTATTGATTAATCCCCCTAAAAGTGGAATAAAAATTTTATTTTTCTTCAGTTTCAATGGATCATTGAAGATTGTTGGTTTTGAAGTGACAACGACTTTCTTTTGGCGCTAGTATATTAAGACGGTTTAATCACAGAGAACAGACATCCAAGCGAAAGGTCCCCACTTGGATAAAACTTATGTCAAATTAGTTGGGAAACTATAGTGATGGTGTCGCTAAAGGCGCACGAAATTCTACACTAAACTCACAACAGCTAGCTTCTGGCGCTAGCATAACGCATATGGTCCATATATACTAGCGCCAGAGGAGCAAAGGGTCGTCAGTGTGCAAATCAAAAGAATCATTTAGTTAGGAAACTATATGTTGGGGCCGAACGGCACCACTGCTAAGCGATCGTACGCAACTGACGTCTTCGTTAAGTCACACTCTTCGACAGGCCGAATGCCTACAGTTGACAGCTGTCTATCAAGCTAGCTTCCGCACAAGGAATATCGTTCTCTTTTTCTGTACAACCTTTGCCTCATACAGACGTGTTGTCGCTAATACTGTAATTAAAATTCCTCTATAAAAGGCGTTCCTGTATCAAACAACATCCGTAGAAGACTAAATGTAAGTTTATACTTTACTTTACATACTTTGATTATTCCTGAAACACCCAAATATTGTAAAACACTTCTAACAGTTCAATTTCTCCTTTAATAAATCTAGCTTTGAGCTCACGTTATACATATAAATTCGCGTGCTGGAAAGAGGTCCGAAAACGTCCCAACATAAATCTCAAAGATTTATCTGGAGGACACGCTGATCGGAATCGATACAGGATGCCGGAAACTAGCCGATTTGACTGTCAGCTGTGTGATTTGGCCAACAGCATCGACGATATGGTGCAATGTGACGAATGTCACAAGTGGTACCACTACGGCTGCGCTGGATTCGACGACGGGAAAGTGGATAAAGATTGGAAGTGCCCTACGTGTGTCTCACGATCCACTGCTGAGAAAGACGGCACGAATCAATCCAATCCCCGAGCTACGGAATCACCGGGTGTAGCAGCGAGTGGTAACGACCCAATCACACCGCGTGCTCAACTTAACCTCAAACTGCTTGAGGAACAAAAGACGCACTTGATGAAGGAAATCGAGCTGGAGCATACAAACCAGCTTCAACGAAAAATGCTGCTGTTGGAAAAGGAAGCATGGAAGGCGCGTTTCGATATCCTGAACGCCACCGGTGGAGAAATAGAAAGTGCCGGGTGTCTCAACGACTGGTCTAAGCGGTTGAACCAGGTTGTGGCCAGCCCGATTCAGCAATCTTCTGCTTCGACCGGTGCAGTAGCGGCCCCATCTACCAGTTCTGAAATGAGACAGGTCATTCCCGTCGCGAGACAAGCACAGCTCGCTCCGATGGGGCATACCTTGCCGGCTTCAACACCCAGGTAACCAATAAGCATTAAAATAAGCAGTAAATCAGTCGTTTATTAGCATCTCTGGCGTTTTATACTGCAGGTTGTTGTTTATCAGCTTTTTGACTGCATAACTGTTGTAAATTGGCATCCACAATTCTATTTAAATTCTTCTTGTTGGTAACTAGCTGCAAATAAGCATTGTCAGCACTATAAGAGGGCTAGCAGTAAAGTAGCCGCATATTTTGCCAAAATAGCATTTAAGTAGCATTTAAGGCAACTTAAATGCTTATCGGCTTGCTTTTAAATTGCATTGGAAATGCTTATTGGTTACCTGGGCAGCTACGCTGCCAACAGTGGGGGCAAGTGCGCCTACATTGCAACCAATTGATAACGCACGTTTTCCCAATCATCGATTGGAGCAACCATCGTCAAGCGCCTACGCAATTGGTTACGGTTCGAGTTTCATGCACGAGTTTCTTCCTGGAGGAGAGGCATACCGCCTGGGTTCGTCAACACCGACTACTGCGACCCAGGTTGCGCCAGCGTATCATACCAGTTCCACGCAGTGCCTACCACCTTCTATCAGTTCGGTGGGTCAACTTGGTAGTAATCAATTACAAAATTTGAATCATTACCAGCAATACCAGGTAACCAATAGCGTAGGGAACTTCACACCAACAGCACAGGTCACTTGTACATCATATGCAAGTAACAGTGTAGGGTTTAGACCACAAGTAAATGTTAATACACACACTACACATGCACACTCTTTCCTTCCTACCAATTACTATCAAAGTCCTCAAGTGCCTCTTGACATTCACACCATGCCTGTCGTTAGCAGTGACAATATTTCGCCTACCCCACGCCAGTTAGCAGCAAGGCAGGTTATGCCTAAAGAGCTTCCATCGTTTAGCGGTCATCCGGAGGAATGGCCAATGTTTTTTAGTGCATTTAATACATCCACTGAAGCATGCGGTTACAGTCTCGTAGAGAATCTCGGTCGTCTCCAGCGGTGCCTGAGAGGTACGGCGCTGGAAGCAGTGCGTAGCCGGCTCTTGCTACCCGCTTCAGTGCCGAACGTGATGCAAACGCTGCAGTTGTTGTATGGTCGTCCGGAGCAAATTATATATGCTCTTCTCCAGAAGGTGAGAGATGTAGCGCCGCCCAAGGCAGAAAACTTGTGTACGATCGTGACCTTCGGGATGGCAGTGCAGAATTTCTGCGACCACCTAGAAGCAGCAGGACAGCTTGCACACCTGTCCAACCCAGTGTTATTGCAGGAATTAGTAGATAAATTGCCTGTCAACTTAAAGTTGGATTGGGTGGTGTTTAAGCGACAGTTTATGGTAGCTGATCTGCGCGTATTCGGGAAATTTATGTCAAATTTAGTGTCGGCAGCGGCAAAAGTAACGTTAACACTCGATCCAAAACCAGTGAAATCGAAATTGGAGGAAAACCATAAGAGATTTGTTAACGCCCACATTGCAGTGGCCAATAAATCAGTTGTAGAGACGTCGCGTGCTGAGCCCGTTAGAACTGTTTCTCCAGTCGCATGCTTTGTTTGCGGGGAAACGGAACATAGGGTAAAGGAGTGTAATATTTTCAAAAATATGCATCGTGATGATCGTTGGAAAGCAGTTCATAGATTTCACTTGTGTCGCATTTGCCTCGGTAAGCATGGTAGGAAGCCATGTTGGTCAACGGCACGCTGTGGGGAGAATGGATGTGAATTGCGCCATCATCCACTTCTACATAGAGTTTCGACAAACCAATCAACCATAACCAAATGCCTGCCCCGGGATGGACAAAATCGACATCCAACAATACAATCGGAAGGTGTGAATGCCCAGCACACTCCGTGTTCTACTTTGCTTCGTATGGTACCGGTGAAACTCTATAACGGGGAGCGAAGCATCGACACGCTCGCTCTCTTAGATGAAGCTTCATCCGTTACGCTTTTGGAAAAAGATATTGCAAATGCACTGCAGCTGCAAGGAATTAGAAAGCGCCTCTGCCTGGGATGGACAGGCAACATCGCCAGAGAAGAAAACAATTCCCGCCTAGTGAAAGTGCAGGTTTCGAGTATCGATGGAGGTGAACGATATACGTTGGAAGATGTCCGGACGATTGATTCGCTGGCGCTGCCAGCCCAATCGATGCACTACGAAGAGTTTGCCCTTCGCTATAGCCACTTAAGAAAGCTGCCGGTGCGTGATTTCGAATACAAAACTCCTAAAATTCTTATCGGTGTCAAGAACGCCAATCTCACCACTACCCTACGTACAAGGGAGGGTCGTGTGGGAGAACCAGTAGCAGCGAAAACTCGCCTGGGATGGGCGATTTACGGGCCCGTTCCAAATGGCTCAAGCTTCTACAGCTGTAATCTGCATATGGTCATTAAGGCTGAAGATGCAGCTTGTCGCCTAGTAAAGCAATCCCAATACTCCTCGGAAGTAGTCCTGCCACGGAAGGCACAGAAGGGACACAAATCGCGACTAAATCGGCCGAGTGGACTCTACAAAGTGCCTCCGTTTATGAACGAGTATGAAATAATGCGAATAGAAACACGAATTGCTGAGGCAATATTCATCCCATGTGAAGTTAAATTTCCTATTATACTCCCAAGAAGACACCGTGTGACCGAGCCAGTTGTCGATTGGTACCATCGGCGTTATCAGCATTTAAATAATGAAACTGAGGCGAAGGAGGTTCGTCAACGGTTTTACGTTCCTTGTCTCAAAACGTCTGTGCGGAATTCGTCACGAGTCTATGTGCACTGTAAGGTGTTGAAAGCCAGACTAAAATACCCACGAAAGGCGCCGCTTCCAGAAGTACGACTTAGGTCTTTCCTTCGTCCATTCAATTTCATTGGCTCGGATTATTTCGGACCGATAGTGGACAAACCTCGGTCGATTACTGAGCATCCCGTATCCTTAAGGAACAACTGGAGACTGATAACGAGATTCTGGATATCAGGACGTCTAACGAAGAGCAAGAAGAGGGTAATGCAGTACCGCTGGATGAGCTTAACTTGCATTACGGGTCGGGGGATGTTGGGGCCGAACGGCACCACTGCTAAGCGATCGTACGCAACTGACGTCTTCGTTAAGTCACACTCTTCGACAGGCCGAATGCCTACAGTTGACAGCTGTCTATCAAGCTAGCTTCCGCACAAGGAATATCGTTCTCTTTTTCTGTACAACCTTTGCCTCATACAGACGTGTTGTCGCTAATACTGTAATTAAAATTCCTCTATAAAAGGCGTTCCTGTATCAAACAACATCCGTAGAAGACTAAATGTAAGTTTATACTTTACTTTACATACTTTGATTATTCCTGAAACACCCAAATATTGTAAAACACTTCTAACAGTACAATTTCTCCTTTAATAAAACTAGCTTTGAGCTCGCGTTATACATATAAATTCGCGTGCTGGAAAGAGGTCCGAAAACGTCCCAACACTATAGTCACAGAGAACAGACATCCAAGCGAAAGGTCTCCACTTGGATAAAACTTATATCAAATTAGTTGGGAAACTATAGCGATGATGTCGCTAAAGGCGCATAAAATTCTACACTAAACTCACAACAGCTAGCTTCTGGCGCTAGCATAACGGTTACAGTCCATATATACTAGCGCCAGAGGAGCCAAAGGTTGTCAGTGTGCAAATCAAAAGAATCATTTAGTTGGGAAACTATAGTGGTGGTGACGCTAGCATATTAGGTGATTTTAATTTGAAATTTTATCCAAGAATGGATCATTGGAAAAGCTAAAAAATTTCACAGATGGCTCCAGCATAGACATGTTCTGTCAAACACACTCGACAAACGTCTGTCAAACTGCCTTGCAATCTGATTGGTCCACCTAAAAAGACCGGTTCAGATTAACCGTTATCAACCGTCAACAACAACGGAACGGCAAGAAATTATGACGTGTAATCTGTATCAGCCTTAAAGTTTACTCCAAATATGCCACGTGGGGCTTTAGTGTCCATCTATCGGTAAGCATGAGCAAAAGCTACCTACAATGATCCATTCCCAAAAAATTTGTTCTTGAATGGATATCTGTTCTCTGTGGTTTTATCACAGAGAACAGATATCCATTCAGGAACAAATCTTCGGGAATTCTTGGATAAAATTTCAAATTAAAATCACCTAATATGCTAGTGACACCACCACTATAGGCGTTTTTGACAAGCTATCACCCGCTTGGAGGCGCTGCATAAAAAAAGTGATGAAAGTAAAATCGCTGTCAAACTCCATACATTTTTGAAAAAAGCTGAAATAAAATGCAGTTTTTGATTAACCCTTTCAATTGTCAGGATTTTAGATAGCGAAATATTGGTAGAAATTTGTTTATCTACATTAAAGCACAGAGAACAGACATCCAAGCGAAAGGTCCCCACTTGGATAAAACTTATGTCAAATTAGTTGGGAAACTATAGTGATGGTGTCGCTAAAGGCGCATGAAATTCTACACTAAACTCACAACAGCTAGCTTCTGGCGCTAGCATAACGCATATAGTCCATATATACTAGCGCCAGAGGAGCCAAAGGTTGTCAGTGTGCAAATCAAAAGAATCATTTAGTTGGGAAACTATAGTGGTGGTGACGCTAGCATATTAGGTGATTTTAATTTGAAATTTTATCCAAGAATTCCCAAAAAAATTGTTCTTGAATGGATGTCTGTTCTCTGTGATTAAAGTAAGTGAAAATATGCGAATTAATTAACTTAATGGCAGAAAAATGTTAATGTTTGATTTTGTACCGCATGAAACAAAAGTACATAGAGTCAACTGTAAAGTTTACATATCCTGGATAGAGAATCACCAATTATTTTCAATCTTCAGTGCATTGCAATGTGTTTTCAAATGCTAACGGATTTATTTTCGTGATTAGCATCACCTGCGCCAAGAACCAAACATATAACCACAGAGAACAGACATCCATTAAGGAACAAATTTTTCGCGAATTCTTGGATAAAATTTCAAATTAAAATCACCTAATATGCTAGCGACACCACCACTATAGTTTCCCAACTAAATGATTTTTTTGATTTGCACACTGACAACCTTTGGCTCTTCTGGCGCTAGTATATATGGACTATACGCGTTATGCTAGCGCCAGAAGCTAGCTGTTGTGAGTTTAGTGTAGAATTTTATGCGCCTTTAGCGACACCATCACTATAGTTTCCCAACTAATTTGACATAATTTTTATCCAAGTGAGGACCTTTCGCTTGGATGTCTGTTCTCTGTGATATAACTTATCAGTTCGTAAACATAAATACACTTGCGAAGCTCTAACACAGAGAACAGACATCCAAGCGAAAGGTCCCCACTTGGATAAAACTTATGTCAAATTAGTTGGGAAACTATAGTGATGATGTCGCTGAAGGCGCAGAAAATTCTACACTAAACTCACAACAGCTAGCTTCTGGCGCTAGCATAACGCTTATTGTCCATATATAGTAGCGCCAGAGGAGCCAAAGGTTGTCAGTGTGCAAATCAAAAGAATCATTTAGTTGGGAAACTATAGTGGTGGTGACGCTAGCATATTAGGTGATTTTAATTTGAAATTTTATCCAAGAATTACCGAAAAATTTGTTCCTGAATGGATGTCTGTTCTCTGTGGCTCTAATAATCTCCCTAATCAGAAACAATATGTATCAAATGAAAGGTAATGCTTTTTCTTACCTTTATTATCCATTTTCATCATTCCCACTGTTGGTAATTCAATAAAATGTTACATTTAAAGTCGAGTTCCATATAGGTGCCAGCAATCATTTTGTGAATTGCACAAGTGGTCGGACACTCAGCGCATAGTCACAGAGAATAGACATCCAAGCGAAAGGTCCCCACTTGGATAAAACTTATGTCAAATTAGTTGGGAAACTATAGTGATGGTGTCGCTAAAGGCGCATGAAATTCTACACTAAACTCACAACAGCTAGCTTCTGGCGCTAGCATAACGCATATAGTCAATATATACTAGCGCCAGAGGAGCCAAAGGTTGTCAATGTGCAAATCAAAAGAATCATTTAGTTGGGAAACTATAGTGGTGGTGACGCTAGCATATTAGGTGATTTTAATTTGAAATTTTATCCAAGAATTCCCAAAAAATTTGTTCTTGAATGGATGTCTGTTCTCTGTGGTCCTACGTTGAACATGCGGTCGTGTCTTGTACACAACCCTTGGTTTTTTTTTTTTGCTCTTAAAGCGGGGTACGCTGCTGAAAAGTAATGGGTAAAAAGATAGGACAAGAAATGCTCAAGAAATCGATTTCGTTTACGATTTCTTAAGCAGTACGCACTTCATAAGAAATATTATTTCACGTTCAGATGGCGCAGTTTTACATGCAGGTGAATTAAAACGTCACTTTTCCGTACGGAATAATATCCGGCGCAATTATTACCACAAGAAAAAATGACAGATGGTTGCTTGCATTGGAGTTGTCAAAATTTCTTCGGTAAATAACAAGATTTTTTCTTGAGCTGTTTTCTTTTCAGCAGCGTACCCCGCTTTAGACTAGTGCGCCAGCTATTTGTCGAATGAAGTCTTTGTGCGCGGATAAGGACGAATCAATGTACACTAGCGCCAGAAACAAGCTGTTGTCACTCCAAAACTAACTGCGATGTGATGACTTAAATGATCCATTGGCAACCCTGACTGTATACACAATTTTTGCAGCAACCAACTTCCGCTATGATACTAGCAGCGTTCGTTACTCAGACACCACCCGTATTTGCCATCGTTACCAGGAGATTCTGCGGTGGTCAAGTGCTTGCAAAGTTTTCACGTAAAACGCTGTTTTCTGGTTCTTTTGAGTTGCAGCAAGTGTGTCACTACGCTAAAAAAGTCATGGGTCTACCGCGCTGTTTTTTCGATATGACTGCTGATAATTCTCCCCTGGGGAGGATCGTAATTGAGGTAAGTCTAATTTTTGTCTTCGCATTTAATAACTGGTTTCGACTTCGAATCAATCCAGAGGTATCAAGCTACCATATCATAAATATTTTAAAATTGTATTTGGACTTGTGTAGTTTACTGTTGATTTATTGCATAAGTGTGCCGTGATCTAAAAACGTAGTTGCAAATATGACTAAAAATCGATAGTGTTCACATTAGATAAATAATTTTGAGGTTAGTTTTTCTCGCTTTTCAAAAATGTTCGTATTTCTTTTCCGATCGTCGATATATAGGGTATAGCTATCAATAGTACACACCAGAGCTGCCATAAATACAGATATTTGTGCATGCATAAATTTGGGACCCTACCGTTTTCTCCGGAGTATTTTATTTTCTTGATCTAATCTTTTAAATAACAAACAGTTTATGGAGTACTTTAAAATTCAGGGACCTTAGTAGAGCCAGAAATCACAGCAGCTGAAATAATTGATGGGTCTCAAATTTATGCATGCACAAATATCTGTATTTGTGGCAGCTCTGGTACACACTTCAGCTTGTTGGGTTCTTCTATAAATCTAGGTATTATGAATTTCCCACCCTTTCGTACGCGATGAATTATAACCGTCGCCAGAATGGTCGCAGGGGCAAATAACTTTTATTTTGTCAAGTAAATCAATAGCTTGCGTGCTAGACAAGCATAATATATACTTATAACTTACATACAGCCAAGCAAATTCTTTCTGCGACGATTTGAAGCTATCAAAAAAGTGATCAGCGCGTTTTGTTACCAAAGAAACGGGCAATAGGTATATAATTTAATATGCCTAACCTAACCGATAGCATTTTTAATATCATTATGCTTATTTTAGAGAGTCGCCATCTTAAACCGAAAATTCCAATCGAACAGAATCAGTTGTCAAAAGTAAGTCCAATCGAACAGGAGACTTGTCAAAACACCGATCAGAGAGCCTTAAAAAGAGTAACGACTAGAGAGCCTATTAAAGATAGAGAGACGCCATCTCAAATCAAGAACATTTTTTGAGTAGATTTTTCTAAATTTTTAGCAGCTTTTTATGAATTATCAAAGATAAAAGCTTCAGAGGAAGGTTCCTTGAGGATGTTATATGTAGCTTTGAGAAACTCGAAATCTTTAATTTAAATCGCTGGTTCTTCAAAGAATTGGCAATAACAGACAACAGCAGCATAACTATTTACCACCCCACTGTCACAAATATCACTCCCATACATTTTTCGTGTAGCCAACATCTCATCTAGCCCATAACAAACTTTACCTCGAACCAAATGTATTTGTGAGTAGCCCGCTCTAACTTCAGCCTCGGAAGAATGTGTTTTGGTAAGCGCTCGAACAAAGTTACTTTTTTCCTTTTTTGTTTTTGTGTCGAACGTGTAGGAAGCGTAAAAAGATGTTAGCCGCATCTTTACCCTTCAGTTTCATACGCCTGCTATTTACGGTACGACCATTATCTGTGGTAAAATTATCATGAAAAGGAATTACATATCCAGATTGTTATTTATTCCAAATGTCTGTTGATCACAGAATAATCTGTGCGTGCGGCAACACTGACATACGCAGCTGCATTGTTGCTAGATTATTTGTTTCAGATGGCGACTCTAAGGTTCTCTAGCTTATTTAATCTCTATATTTTGTTTTCCAATTGATGAATGTGATTAAAAACCAGGCGTATGAAACTGAAGGGTAAAAATACGGCTAACATCTTTTTACGCTTCCTACAACACGTTCGACACAAAAAGAAAAAAAGCAAAAAAGTAACTGTTCGAGCGCTTACCAATACACATTCATCCGAGGCTGAACTTAGAACGGGCTACTCACAATTCACAAATACATTTGGTCCGAGGCAAAGTTTGTTATGGGCTAGGTGAGATGTTGGCTAATACACGAAAAATGTATGGGAATGACATTTGTGACAGTGGGGTGTTAAAAACTGCCGCCGTGTCGCTACCTGCTGCGATGGTGAGAAAAACGAAAACAAACGTCAGATGCGGTACTTCAGTTGACCAGCAGCCACTGGTTTAATAACCCGATCAAATGAATATATCAAATTTATAACAGGATGAGTTCTAGATAGTAAGTATTTTATAACAAAGTCTCCTTTGCGTTTTGTTATAAACTTGGTCTCGTTAGCAGTTGAAATAACTAAAATTGTAACAAAATTTGTTCAAGGCATATCACAAATATATCAAATTATGATATAATTTTATCTAGTTTATATCCATATGAGTAACCAACATCAGTATTCTGTCTTGCTGTATACACTCAAGTACTTTTTTTCCACGGTTTAGTTTTTTGAGTATTAAGAACGGGGTAACTTAGAAACCATTAATTTATTTCTCAATATATTTGGGAGTAGTAGTAGACATTCCTCACGTAGATTGTAAATAGTTCCTTAGCTGCACCGTTTTCGAGTAATCGAAAAAAACAAACCGTGTAAAACAAGACTTGAGTGTAACCAAATTGTGACAAAGGTAGAAACATTTATTACAAAGTTGGATAGAAATATCAACTTGAGCAACAATTCTGTAAGATTTTTGCTAGAATCATCTGATCAGGAAGCTAGACGTCACATGTTCGAATCTCAACTGAAAGAGTCAAAGGATTTGTAGCACAATTGTCCCGTATTCTTACAGGCTACGAAGTCTGTCGTATAAGAACAGGTCAAAATTCCAATTCAGAATGTAGCACCTAGGCAATACTGTGCTTTGTAGTAAACAAAAAACACGCAAGTTTATTTTGCTTCTTTGTCTTGAATCAGCAGCAGCCACAAGCTTGATGCTTGTGAAGATGCAGAGGATTCCCTGGTCTTTATTAGCAACAAGTATTGGACTAACATTCCTGCCCATCCCACCAGGACCCGGATTCGGACGTGGCCGACGTCTGTATTGACCAGCACGCAGGGACCTGATAAGGTTGCACAAAAAGGAACAGTGCGCTGTCCTAAGCATGCTTTTTTCAGCCATCATTTTGTAATTTTCATCGGTCCTGGTCAATAACGGAGTAGCAGCACACGGGCGGAATCCTATGCTTGTGCCTATGCTTATGCTTGCTTATGCTAATCAGCAGCAGCCACAAGCTTGGTATGTGTAATGGTCGTCCGTGTCTGGGAAGCAAGACCATCGTACGGAAAATGTATTGAGAATTTTTACCTTGAAAGCTTTCGTTAATTTTCACTATTTAGCGATTGGCAAACAATCTTTTCAAGAAAGCCATACAACTGCTGCATCGTTTATGATCAAAATCCGTTTGAAATTGGAAGAGCTATCAGCGTTCAAAATCTTTCATTCTTTCGTGACGGTGGCTTAACTCCAAATTTTGGTTGACACCTATGACGTAGATGACGTAAGACGTGGTCCTACGTCAAAAATTTCGATATTCCTACCATGTTATCATGTTGCAATCAATCCTAAAATCCAAATAGTAACTTCGTTAGCTTGCATTTTGCCAGTTTATAACTTTGATATAGTGATCGGAATTAGAAGCAGGAAAAAAAATGATGTTCATGATTCCGATCAATTACTTTAATGGAATAAATTCCGCAAATTCAGCATCTTTTCAGCCAAATTTGATACAGAACGATTATATATGCTTGTATCTATTAGTTATCATAGAATACCGAAGAAGGTAATTATGTTTGTAAATGTTTTCACGCTGCTATGATCTTAGCAAATTTGATCGTGCGATTAGCACTTCGGCTAAGAAGATACATTTTGAGGGCGTTTTTTGCTTCTGCCTGTCGAATTTAATTTATTTTGAAGTGGCAATTTTTCAACAACTGACACATAAACACATAGCACAATAACTAAGCGTGCTCATTTACTACAGGTTTTGGCTCAATTTTCTAAAAATTGACCATTTAGGTTGAGTGATCGGAATTAGGAGCTGATCGCAATTATGTGCGGTCACGGTCACTATATTCCGCGTTATGGTCAACCGAGAATTAGTGTTCCGCCAAAATGGTATTCGGCGAAATGGTTTGTAATGATGGCGAATATTTAAATGCTATCCGCTTTATTTTATCAGGCTAAGCAATGGGGAAAGTTGTTTTCTACTTTAGTGTGAGGAAAATTTGTATATTAAAACACCCATGAACTCCCCAGAAACTTGCAAAACTCAGGATTGTGACAAAGGTCATCCGAGATTCACGATTTATGTACAACACAGTTTAATTTGTGGCAATACGAAGTTTGTCGGGTCAGCTAGTGTTGCATAAATAACATCCCATCGCCATGTTTCGCCGCCAACATCTCGTGTGTGCGAAAATGAGATAGCATGTCAGCACTGCGTTTCGCTCAACTGCCAGCAGTCTGATTTGAGCCCGCTGTCAAATTTTGAGCCCAGGACATGCTGTCGCTGACGTTCACTGCAGCTAGATATGCATCAGATGTCGATGGGGTGATAAATAACAATTCAGTGTCACAATACAATTATTGCGTACTAGCGTACTACTGGCACTTCAAATATAACGTTTGAGTGCGTTATTTTTGGTGATCAAAATTAACGATATTTTCGATACAAGGGCAATATTTTTCGAAACCTTTCGAACCAACACGATCCCGCGAACACAACGCATATTCGCAGTGAGTCAGGTAACACAGTAAAAAGTACTAATTTCCAGAATACTATTCTCCAGAAGAAACTAATCGCCAGAATACTATTTTGCAGAAAAAATAATATATTCCTGAAGATGAAATCCGCGAAATAACGGCCTAATTCTGCGCACCCCGTATTTCAATTAAAACTATCCAATTTCCGATGAATTTTTATCTTATTTACGCAAAATATGTATACATTTAGTTCTTAATTAGAGAATATTTCAATTTTTTTTTTGAAATATGCGATGCGCACAATTGGGAGCAAGGTGAAGGACTTTAACCTTCTTAGTTTTTCTGAAAATCTGGTTTTCGGATAAAATTTCTTTATAAATGACTATTAACGAATTCCCAAGAATCAGTTAAGTCGTAATGTAGTATCTTGGGAGTTATGGAATACAGTACCACCCTGCTAATCCGACAAATTCATAGCCGGATTAACGAATTTTGGCTCGATAATCCGGCAGTCAAACTAGCGTCAGTGGGGTTTTGAAATGTCGTGTTGTTTACATCCAGACGTAAACAACTCTGGAAATTGACGCAAATACGTAATAAACTTGTGTTGTACTAAGAAATACTCAATTTATTCTATAAAATACTTCTAAATTCTTGGTTAGCCTAGAAATAAGCGCAAGAACATTAAGCTTTTGAGAAGAGTGATGAAAAATGGAGCTCCTGGCAAAATTGAGCGCAGTTATAAGGAGCGCCATTTACTTACTTTACTTTAGTGGCAACGGTCCGTTACCGATCCTGCGCCGCACGAATTATAGTCCTCCAGTACCGTCGGTCCTGGGCTGCCGTTCTCCAATCCCCACGAACACCAGCTGAACGTGCATCGTCCTCGACAGCACACACCCACCGGGTGCGGGGTCTGCCTTGGAGTCTACGGCCTCTTCCTGGTTCTCTGCTGAAAATAGTTTTGGCTACTCTTTCATCGGGCATTCTGGCCACGTGTCCAGCCCACCGCAGCCTGCCACATTGCACTACCGTCACTATATCAGCATATTTGTATACTTGGTACAGCTCGTGATTCATGCGTCTGCGCCACACTCCATTTTCCTTTTTGCCACCAAGTATAGATCGCAGAATTTTACGCTCAAAAACCCCAAGCACTCGCTGATCAGCTTCCTTTAGCGTCCATGATTCGTGTCCGTAAAGGGCCACCGGGAGGATTAGTGTTCTGTAGAGCGCCAGTTTTGTGCGAATTTGCAAACTACGGGACTTCAGCTGGCTACGTAATCCGTAGAAAGCCCGATTCGCGGCTGCAACTCGTCGTTTCACTTCGCGGCTTACATCGTTGTCACATGTCACGAGTGTACCAAGGTATATAAATTCCTCCACTACTTCATATCGTTCCCCATCTAACTCCACCTCGGCACCAACACCACTTGAGCTCCCACGTTCCCTACCAGCAACCATGTACTTCGTTTTGGCGGTATTAATGGTAAGTCCCAATCTCGCAGCTTCCCTTTTAAAGGACCTAAAGGCCTCTTCTACTGCTCTACGGTTGATTCCGATGATATCGACGTCATCCGCAAAACCAAGAAGCATGTGAGATTTCGTGATGATAGTTCCATTCCTTTCCACGTTTGCTCTTCGTAATGCACCTTCCAAGGCAATGTTGAATAGCAGGTTAGAGAGTGCGTCCCCTTGCTTCAGTCCATCCAACGTCACGAAAGCAGCTGAGGTCTCACCCGCTATTCTAACGCATGATTTGGATCCATCCAGCGTCGCACGAATCAGCGTAACTAGTTTCGTCGGAAAACCATGTTCTAGCATTATCTGCCACAGCTCATTTCGTTTAACTGAATCGTACGCCGCTTTAAAGTCCACAAACAGATGGTGTGTCTGCAAGTTGTACTCCCGGAACTTGTCTAGCAACTGGCGCAGGGTAAACATCTGATCCGTCGTGGAGCGACCCTCACGAAAACCAGCTTGGTACTCGCCGACGAAGGACTCCGCTAACGGTCTCAGTCTGCAGAACAGGATACGGGAAAGCACCTTGTAGGCAGAATTGAGCAATGTAATTCCTCGATAGTTTTTACACTCCATTCGATGTCCCTTTTTGAAAATTGGGCAAATGAGGCCATCCAACCACTCCTCCGGCATTTGTTCTTCCTCCCAGATCCTGACAATGATCCGGTGGATTGCTTCGTACAGCCGCTCGCTCCCCGCTTTTAGAAGTTCAGCCGGGATACCGTCCTTCCCAGCAGCCTTACCGTTTTTCAGCTCACTGATTGCCTTCTTAACCTCCTCCTGTGTTGGTGGCTCCACAGCTTGACCATCGCTTACAATTTCTATCCTGTCCCTGCTGATCTCCTCATTTACCTCTCCATTCACTAGTGTCTGGAAGTGCTCCTTCCACCTGGCTGCTACCGCCGTTTTGTCGGTAAGCAGGTTGCCAGCACTATCATTGCACATCACAGGCATGGCAAAATTCCTGCTTCTCACCGTTTTATAGAAACTCCGTGTGTCGTTGCTGGCGTATCGCTCCTCTGCGCCGGCAAGCACGTGCTTCTCGTACTCGCGTTTCTTTAGACGATGGATTCTTTTTTCCGCAGCTCTAGTCTCTCTGTATCTCTCTCTGTTTTGACGCGTTGCCGCAGTGAGCATGCGACTCCTGGCCTGGTTCTTTTCGTCTGTCACTCACTGGCATTCGGCATCGAACCAGCTGTTACGCTGTCTTCCACGCGTCGTGCCTACCACCTCTCTCGCTGTTGTTTGGATGGCACCATGGATGTTCCTCCACAGCCCATTTATATCTTCTTCTTCTACCTGCTGTTCTGCGATTCGCTGGTGAAGCTTCCTGGCGTACTCCACTGCAACGCCGTCTGCCGTTAACCGCTGGATGTTGAAACGCAGCGTCCTTTCAGTGCGAGCTTTCGCCGTGTTCGACAGCCTTGCGCGAATCTTACTCACTACGAGATAGTGGTCAGAGTCGATATTTGGTCCACGAAAAGACCGTAGATCGATAACATCCGAAAAGTGTCGACCGTCAATCAAGACATGATCGATCTGAGAGCTAGAGTCTCCAGTTGGATGCCTCCAGGTTTGTTTCCGAATATTCAAACGTGGAAAGTAGGTGCTACAGATGGCCATCCCTCTGGCCGCGGCAAAATTTATGAGCCTCAGACCGTTATCATTGGTCGACAGATGCAGGCTATGTCTTCCAATAACTGGACGGATGAATTCCTCCCTCCCGATCTGCGCGTTTGCATCTCCGATGATGATTTTCACGTCGTGTTTTGGGCACTCTCCATAGGTCCTCTCAAGCTTGTCGTAAAACTCGTCTTTAGCATCATCGGATTTATCATTTGTCGGTGCGTATAAGTTGATTAGGCTATAGTTGAAGAATTTGCCCTTAATCCTCAACACGCATATACGGTCATCTACGGGCCTCCACCGGATAACTCGTTGCTTTTGTTTTCCCAACACTACGAAACCGACTCCATGTTCAGCTTTCTTACCGCCACTGTAGTAGATGTGGTACTTAAAAGAAGTGCCTGCAATATGGTCTACTGCACGGAACTCCCTTTCTCCGGAATTTGGCCACCGAACTTCCTGAATAGCAGCGATCTCCACTCCGAGTTGATGCAGCTCTCGAGCAAGCAAGCCAGCCCGTGCCGGTTCATGGAGAGTTCGGACATTCCAGGTACCAAGTTTCCAATCGTTATCCCTTAATCGTTTCCTTGTCCCTTGCCGTGTCCTATACCGATTGTTCCGTCCTGAATTTCTTTGTTCGTTGTTCGTGGTAATTGAGTTTTCGGTATACTACCTCACCGGGGTCGCGATACCTACATCCCGCTGATGGGTCTGCCATCTTAGGTATAGCTTGCGGGATACAGCATTTCATATTCAGCCGCCCGTTACGAGACAGACGCTGTGTGAGCCGCCCCTCACCTGGAGAACAGGCGCTCTAGTTCGCACCTCCTAGCTTAGCTGCTTCAGTAAGTACGTGAAGCATTTCCTGGTAAGGCCATCGACCGTCATCATTTGACTTAGATCTGCGTGGAGGCGCCAGGTGGGAGCTTGAGAGAGCCAGAGCTATGTTTGACGCTCCTTCCAGGTAACTCTCTCCATTTCATACCCGCCAGCGCCATTTACCCTTTCCATTTAGTTGGAATGAATAACATCTTGACTCAAATGAAGACCCCCAATAAAGGCAGTGTTCGGTTGAATGAAGCTAAGTACACTCAAGTCGCTTTTTACGCGCAGGATACGTCCCGCGTAAAAAAAAACCGCGGAAATTCCGAAAACCGCGTAAAAAACCGCGTAAATTCCGAAAATCGCATTAAAAAAAAAAATTTCGCGTAAAAAAAAACTTTGTGGATTTCAACATTACGCGAAAACCCCGATTTAATTCACCTAGTGGTGAAAGGAACCTTTGTTATACGGTCTTACTTGCTATTTGAGGTAGAAATCGACACGTCTTCGGAACATAATTCATCTATTGGTTATCGTTGCGTAGTGCGTTGATTTACATAAAATTTTTGAAAATTGAATAAGTTTACAAAATTTGAACAAAATAGGAACACTTTTAAATTTTGATAGATCCTTTGTTCATGAAATTGCCGAGTAAGGATAAGTAAGTTGTTATTAACCTGAGTAAGTGCAAATAAAAGTAAGTTGTAAGTGGAAATCTTATCCTTTTGCATATACGTTGTCTAGTAAAGGTCTAGTTCATAGGTTTTTGAACTATGCATAGTTTCCTGTAACGCCATTCTATTTGACTCACTTCAATAGAGTTTTCTTGAATAATTTTCATCAACTTTTATTAACTCACGCTGTTGTATTTTATACAACACGTGTAGGTTTTTCAACGCCATATTGTTATAAAGTTACAAATCGTTGTTTAACTAACGTATATTCTTCAACAAACTTATTGTGAGCAAAATATCCTAATTATTCAATGCATTAATAATTTAAATTGTTGGCACGGGGCAAGATGCCCACCTTAAGCTCACTATCAATATATCCGAAGAAATCTACAGCAAAGGGCTCAAAACCCTCGCTACGTTATCTTTTACAGTCTTTTCTATAACTTGTATGCATATTGGGTGCTAAAAGTTATAACGCATATCAAATATTCACGAGCAAAAATTCATCGATTTTTGGGAATTTTTCCAACCTGCGGGGCAAGATGACCACCCTTGCGGGGCAAGATGACCACCCTTGCGGGGCAAGATGGCCATCCTTTCCAAAAGCTATTAAACCTTCATTGTGTTTCACTTACTTATGTGTCCATGTCCGCCGGTCCGGCAGAACAAAGGGATGAAATCAGAGATCTCCACTGCTGACGGTTACCCGCCATGGCTTTTACCTGTCGCCAGGACAGGTTCTCGTCTACAGCCCGGATTGTGTTTCACGTATAATCTAAATAATAAATATTATGGATCCAAGCTGGTCATAAACTATTTTAAACATTATTTAAATAATTTGGAATATTTAGTTAACCATAAAAAAGTTGTTCATTGAATGTACGTATTCCTCTGTGGTCATAATTAGACAGAAATATGTTAAACAATGTATTTTTATCGAAAACAAATAAATATGCATGTTTATTCCGTTACAAATATTTTATGCAGCGATTGTTGCTGATTTAAGGTTATGGTTATGCAATTCAGGGTAGCAATCTTGGTCTATAAAGCGGTGCGCATTTTGCCCCGCGAGTAGATGTATTTTTTAAAAGCAATTTGTGGTAAATACATTATCCCTCCCATGGGTAGGTGGTTTGACGCGTACTTCGGCTAAACGACCTAAAAATCTTAGTTCCGCATGTAGAATGTAATATAGTTTAAGTTGGATATATGTGTAGTATGTAGTATTGCATAATTCACCTTTACCTGTAGCATGTGTCTCGTAAAGCGGAATGGAGCGAAATCGAACGGATTTGATTTTAAATTCAATCCGTTTGGGCCGAAGAACCGGGAGGGCTTACTCAGTTCCCTAGATGAATTGCTGGTATGCACAGAAATTTCTCTAGAAAACTGAAACCAAATCCTACCCACCATTCATGAGATTTTGACTTACTCATGAAAATTAAAATTTATCGCTAGTTAGAACGAACGAGTGTTCAAAAATGATGTGATGTCTTTATTTGCGTAATCGAGACATTTTCTATGAGATTGCCATAGAATTTGTGGCTGTTATGCGATTATGGACAGCACAGCACTGAAAAATATACACACACGTACATGTATACATGTGTATGCATGTATGAGTGTGCATGGGTGTATAGGTACGAATGAATATATGTTGAGTGTTCTATGATGAGTCGGAAATTCTTTTTATACCTATGCTGCCAAACTGCAATTATTAATGGGCAGGAAGTTATAGTCAGTAGCTGTGTTCCTGTGTCAGTTTCCTATGTTATTACTATTATTACTAATATTGCTATCGTTACTGTTACTGTCACCTCTATGGTATTGTTTTGGAGGTAATTAATTATAATTATTTTTTTTTTTTCTTATTTCCCTCCTTATTAGAATGATTTGCATGTCTTGTGACTAACCGCGTTAACGGTATTCAACTAACAACATAAAATGATCATGAATGACGCTGTTTGTCTCCCAAGGGCCCTCCTAATGCTGATGAGCCTCTGTCGGAGAGTCCATCAAGTCGAACGGTGGCAACTCACCGGCGGCCTGCTCCTCTCCATTCTTGCAGCTGTCGTCGCGGTCGGACTTAGTGGATCTCTCGAAAAGCTTTATAGCCTCGATATATATTTTGTTCTGTCCATTGCCCAATCCTGGCAGACTTCAACTGAAATTCCATTTCTAACTAAATCTTTTTAGAGTTAAAACTTCTTCAAGTAAAAACAGGTATTCGATTCTCTGGCTGATTCAAGCGATAGCGAAGGGCTGTCCTCAATATACCATCATTCCCACTTCCTAAAATGGGGTCATAGTACATAATATATGGCCATGGTATGAGGATTTTTTTTTTCGATTCAATACCATCCTCACAGAATTATCAACGTCGTTAACATCTTATTAAGTCTTGCTTCAGTGACAGCTTGCACTTAAGACTTAACACGGCATATATACATATCTCCAAGTGAAGTTCTTTTTGATCCACCTCATCCCTTCTAACAAAACTTTCCTGGAAGTTTCAGCTTGTTATCTTTGCTGCAAAAAGTATGGGGTTAAGGAGATGATTCCCCAAAGATTTTTGGTACAAAAATGTGCGTTTTGCTGGCTTCGAGGTACGGCAAAACTTTAGCTAGATATATTGTTAGAAAATGTCCAAATGGCAAATATTTTAACCCTCAATGGTGGACAGTACGTGAAGTTAAGACTAAAGCTGTGTGTCATGATTTCGGATTGCAACTATCGAGGTTTGAGAGCAACATTGACTCGAAGGTAGTTCGGTGGCCGGCCGTTCGGTCCGATGACCGTATATGGGTGTTGAGAATTAATGCAAATTCTTCAACTACAGCTTAATCAACGTATAGTCACCAACAAATCATAAATTCGATGATACTAGGGACGAATTGAGCCGCCCAGTTAGCTTCGAGGTACGATGCTGATCTAACAAGCCAGTTGTGTTCGAATCTCGGCTAGCCGGTTTTTGTTAGATAGAATCAGTAGGATCGTTGCACTGACCCCGTAATTTTCCTGTACTCTAACAGCCGGCTGCGAAGTCTGTCGATAAAGAAGGATAATGTCTAGTGACAGTTAATGCTCAAGACTTTGCTTTGCTTTGCTAGGGACGAATTCTATGACAGGTTCGAAAGGATTTATGGGGTGCGCCCGACTTGAAAATTCAAGACTTTAGCTCCCAGATCGATCCTGTTTAACGGTCAATACTTTTTGGAAGTCATCAATATACAGACTTTTCTTAGCGACTTTGACCGCTATCTCGTCGTAAGATCCACGCAAGGTTATCGAAATCAGCGAAGGCTCGCACTGAGAGGTTATTGCATTTCAACATCTAGCGGTTTACGGCATATGACGTTGCAGTGGAGTACTCCAGAAAGCTTGATCTACGAATCGCAGAACAGCAGGAAGAAAGGAAATAAGACGTAAGTAGGCCGTGGAAGATCCGCCATGGCGCCGACAACTACGAGGGAAGTGATAGATACGACGGCGACGTGGGGAAGACAATCACCCTTATTCTGCAAGTCACGTGACTCAATACGGACAATTGTCGCCACGGCGAGTCGAATTGAGTGCTGTCACCTAGGTGACAACCGTGTCACCTAGGTAACAACCCCGTGTCACCTAAGTGACAAACCGTGTCACCTAGGTGACAAAGCGAGTCACCTAGGTGACAATTGTCACCTCATTCGCGATGACTCCAAATTAGTTACGTCACTCGCCTCGCAGAATAAGGGTGAGTGTAACAGCTTGTTTGATGTCGAATGCCAGAAAATGACAGATGAGAAGAACCAGGTCAAGAGTCGCATGCTCACTGCGGATCACGTCTGAACAGAGAAACATGTAAGCTTTCTGCGTATTACGTAACCAGCTGAACCAGTCCCGGAGGTTGCCAACTCGCATAAACGCTAATTCTACAGAACGTTAATGCTCCCGGTAGCGGTAACCCGTAACCGGTAACGGACATGAATCATGGACACTGAAGGAAGATGATCAATGCTTGGGGCTTCTGAGTGTAAAATTCTGCAATTGGTGAAAACGCTGTAGATCGCGTGTAAATAACAGTCTGCATCCCGCTTTGTGCTCTTGATGTCTGCACCGTGAAGTGCGTGAGACCTGCCATTGCCGATTTCGAGCACTACAGCGAGTGAAGTCTGACAATTGTACGGCGCAAAACAAATAAAAAATTTACGGCAAACTGAAAGATAATCGAATCGCCACTAGACATGTAACAAGTTTTAATTCAACCGATCAATCTGCGTATATTTTACACGAAAATTGATTTGATTCCAAAGTTGATCAACAATATTGCCGGGTAAACAAAATTTCCCTGATTGAATTTCTAAATTCCCTGATATTCCCTGATCCAAAAATGAATTCCCTGATATTCCCTAATTTTCCAGGTTTTTCCAGGAAATCGACACCATGAAATTACAATTACAATAAATTTTCATAGTGACTAAAGTTCTTAGCGATAATGAAATAAAGAAAAACTGCTAGCCTGATTTTTAGTTAAGTCCTGTAAACAAAAATAAAGAAGCGAGAGTTTCCTTATATGGTAGTTTGGAATAACTCACGCGGTTTTTACGTTTATGGCAACAATAAAACCTATTCAAAAATCGGGCCAGAATGGTATTCTAAGAGCGTGGACATCCAGGTGTGATTTGTAATACAGTAGGATTTCGAATTAGCCAACAACGCCGTATCGCCTATGTTGCCAAAATCCAAACCGTGCCAAAATCGAGTCCCTTTTTTGAAATGAAAAAATTGAATGTAAATGCGTTGGAAATAGACTAAATATTATTAATCAACGATTGCAACTATTTTATCTTTAAAAAGTCCGCCTAGAACTATCTGTCCGGTGCAAATAAGTTTTTGGCAATCTGCGGTAAGACGTAGTTCTACGGCAATAAAAATTTGATTGTTCGAATATCATATAACCGCCAACTCCACGCGAAAAAGTCAACCATTGACATGCATTATAGAAGCATTTCAATTTCTGTGTAGCTCATCGAAATGGAACAACACAAAGCGAACTCCCCAATAAACTGCTTCCAAGTGACTTCTAAGTTTATTGTTTATTGTTTAACTTCAACTGATTACCTCTCATTGAAGCCGATGAATGGGAAAAGCCAATTTGAGTTGACACCATTGCAATCATTCTCAAATTGGCATAAAACCCATTTTTTTCACGCTCAGGAGTTACATAAATAATAATCACACAATACATTTTAAAATACAAAACAAAGTTACAATATCGTACTTAACCTAATATATCACAGTTCAAAATTCTATTTTTAAATTTGTCAGTTGAGAGTGTAAAGTCGAAGAGATGGTGAACACGATTAAAGGTACGGCACATTGCTTGAATTGGTTCGTTGTTTCCGTATAAGGTGCGATGAAATGCGAGTCGGAAGAAATCTCTGGCTCTAAGGTTTCGAGGCGCGATGTTAATGTTCAGTAAAGCGAGAATATCCGGCGCATCGATTTCCCACTTCAGCAATTTGGCGATGAAAATGGCTCTAGAAGCATTTCTTCTTTTAACCAGAGTGTCAACATTTAGCAGTTTACATCTGTCTTCGTAAGGTGGCAGATTTATCGGATCAGACCAAAGGAGAGACCTTAAGGCGTGTCTAATGAATCTGCGCTGCACGGCTTCAATTCTAGATATCCAGATTTGTGTGTACGGGCTCCACACTACAGAGGCTGTGTCAAGAATGGACCGTACTAACGAGAAGTAAAGGGCTCGCAAACAGTAAGGATCACGAAAGTCTTTAGCTAAGCGCATTATGAATCCCAAGTTGCGGTTTGCTTTCGCTATAATGCTGGAAAAGTGGTTCTGGAAAGTGAGCTTGGAGTCCAGTTCCACACCTAAATCTTTGATATTCGTCACACGTTCCAGAATAGATCCATTAATCCTGTATGTAAATAAGATTGGAGTTTTGCTTCTGGTAAAAGAGATGACTGAACATTTGGGCACGCTTATAGTGAGGTTGTTTCTATGACACCAATCAGCAAATCGGTTTACCAAATCTTGCAGCTGTTTGCAATCCTCCACTGATCTTATGTCAAGGTATATTTTTAGGTCGTCCGCATATAATAACTTGCATCCAGGTGGTATTACAAAGCACACGTCGTTAAAGTAAATAAGAAACAGTAATGGTCCCAAATTACTTCCTTGGGGCATTCCGGACATGTTGCAGAAGCTACTTGATTCGGTCGAACCAAGCTTTACAGAGAGATTACGATTCGTTAAGTAAGTTTGAAGCCAGCAGACGAAGTCATTTGATGCTCCTAATCGGCACAACTTCCGCAGCAGAATTTGATGGTCAATGCGATCGAAGGCAGCTTTAAGATCAGTATATACCGTATCAACCTGGGCAGCACATTCCATATGTCGGAGGCAAAAGGAACTGAACAGTAATAAATTTGTACTTATGGAGCGCTTTGGAAAAAATCCATGCTGTTCCATCGAAATGTATGATTTTACTTTGCTGAACAAAAGCTCACAGACAATGATCTCCAGCAATTTCGAACATGCACATAGGGATGTAATTCCACGGTAATTTTCTATGTTGCATTTATCACCTTTTTTAAACACCGGGAAAACATACGACCTTTTCCAGGACTCTGGGAACTTAATTTGTTGAAGGGACATGTTGCAGATCTTTAATAAGGGTGTACATAGTTCTCCAGCACATTTTTTTAAAACGATTGATGGTATACCATCCGGGCCAGCACTTAACGAATTTTTCAATTTCGAGGGACCAGTGTTAATGTCGGCTTCGCAGAAACGAACAGAACCAAGATCAAACAAATTTTCAGGAACGTTACGCATCGCATCGTCAACTTGAGCAGTAGAGGCAGTGGTTGAATTAAAAACACTGGAAAAGTGTCTCGCGAACAGGTCACAGGTAGTTTGTTGATTATCGGAAGTTAAATTTCCCAGAAACATGTTAGATAGTAGTCCAGTTTGTTTGCGCTTTTCATTAACGAAAGACCAAAATATTTTCGGGTTCTTTCTTAGATCGTCTTGCATACGCCTCACATAACAAGAATAAAGATGACGATTATAAGTCCGATACTCATTACTTATTTGGCAAAAATCATTCTTGGTCACGGGATTGCGCCTATTCGTATACTTTCTTAAAGCAGCAGATCGTTTCCGCTTCAAATGTCGTAGTCTGGAATTAGACCAGGGAGGTTTAGCACGAGGTCGCGGTGCCGGTACGTGAATACGAAATAAACTATTAAGTGTCGCGTCAAAATAGTCAACAGCCAAGTCCACATCAGCCAAATTGTCAAGTTCTGTCCAGTCCACGTTATGCAGTGATTCCTTTAAGGCAACAAAATCAGTATCTTAGTATCAGTAAGGATCGCACAGCGAAGTCACACTTGTATCGCACAGTGAAGTCACACTTGGTCTTCATAGTGAAGTCACACTTGGCCTTCACAGTGACAGTGTAATTGTTTTCATGTCCGCTTTGTGCGGTGTTTCAGAGAAGAAAAGACGCTGTCGTCAGTTCCATTGCCACTTACACTGCGTCTAGGAGCCAGTGAACTAATAATTATACCTCTGCATCCTTGCTATTCGCTGAGAACTGTGTGAATCACTCTTCGCACCCGCTGCAAGTTGAGGTGTTGGCCATCCCTGGTTCTCTGTGCTGCTAGGGAAAATTTTTTCAATAGAATTATCGCTCAATACATAGTAAATCATACTAAATATGTACTACTAGCAGATTTTAATTCCGTAACTTGCTCACGTGACACTGCAGGAGCAAATAACATAAGTCCAAATTTGAAACGTTTGATTCAAGCCGGAAACTTAACTGATGCCTGGAGATTGTATAACAATGATATAGACTATACATTTGTGCGCGGACGGTCTATGTCTCGAATAGATACTATTTATGTGAATCAGTCTTTTACTGACCGGATGAGGTATTGTAAAATTTTACCTAATTGCTTTTAGCGATCATAAGGCAGTCGTAATGCGAGTAATTCTTCCCTTTGTATCGGAGTGCGTACCACGACCATCGTGGAAACTGAATAACTGCCTGTTAACACCGACCAACCTAGAAGAGTTGCACAGGAAATGGATATACTGGAAAAGGACGAGACCTAATTATCGGACATGGACGGAATGGTGGGTGAAGTCTGTCAAAGACAAGCTCAAATCGTATTTCAAGTGGAAACAAAATCAGCTTTACAACACGCACAACAGCACCATGGGATTTTATTACTCATGCCTTCAGAGGGCGTATTCAGCTCATATGGGAACTGACAACACCAGAGAAATCAATCGAATAAAAGCGACAATGCTCGCCAAGCAAATGAAATTCAATCAAAATCTCAAAAAACCCTCCGTGCGTCATCTACCGAACGAGGAGGTGTCGCTGTATCAGCTCTACGATCAACGGAAGCGAGGAAGGGACTAGGATTGGAAACCTCCAAATTGATGGCCAAATACTGGAAAACTCACGCGACATCAAAACAGCAGTCTATAACTATTATTCTCTGCTTTTCTCAGAAGAAAGAGTAGAGCACCGGACTACGTTTGAACCGGCCCAAATCATTCCTCCGGAAACAGAGACAAACAACGCCATCATGGATCGTGTCTTAGAAGAGGAGATTTACGACTCGATCAGACTGTCTGCTGCGAACAAGTCGCCAGGGAAAGACGGGTTAACCAAAGAATTCTACACAAAAGCATGGAACATCATTAAGGCAGAATTCATTGAAATAATCAACGAAATGAAAAATGGGCAAATTCTACGGGAGCAATTTGAAGGAATTATTGTATTAGTTCACAAAAAGAACGGAGACAATACGGTAAAATCCTATCGTCCTATTTCACTGTTAAATGTGAACTATAAGATTCTCAGTCGAGTCCTCAAGGACAGACTCAACAAAATCATTCCGTTGGTTCTTACCAGTGAGGAAAAATGCAGCAATAACAAGCACAATATCTTCGAGGCAACATGTCTGATTCGAGACGAAATTGGACACACTCACTACACAAGGCGGAGAGGTTTAATCATGGCGTGTGATTTAAGCAGTGCATTCGATCGGGTTAATTATCAGTTTCTCTTCAGTACCATGCGGAAAATGTATGTATGTATGTATGTATGGGGTTAGCCACCATCACCTCAAGGGTTTCCCATTGTATGCAAGTAGAATTACTGCAGAATCGAATTTATCTACCGAGCAACTTTCATGTCAACGCTGTTCGTGAAGGACCAAAAGGGGTTGGGTGGATCTATGAGCAATGTCGCTTATATGATTCCACGGGAATATAAGACATTCCTTCCAGCATAGACTTCCGGTTTCTAGATACATAACTTCGCCGTGCAAACTTATCTTGCGTGATGATTTGTGTGCTAGAAGGGCGCGTCAAAATCCTCTCCGACCTTATATGACTTGGGCTGGTTACCACATCCCTCATTCTTCAGTACCATGCGGAAAATGAACATAAACGAAAACTTTATCAACCTTCTAGAATTTATTGTGAGAAATTCAAGGTCACAGCTTCCGATTAATGGAAAACTCACTACTTACTTCGAAATCAAACGCTCAGTTCGTCATGACGCGTCAGGGCGATCCCTTGAGCATGAGTCTATTCGTTACATAGGTAGGAAGGGGCAAGATGCAAAAAATTTCATCTAACGAAAGAGTAATCGTGGCATTGATTTTAGTAATGAATCAGATGTTGATATTGCCGCACTTATGCAGATAATGTATTTACCACAAATTCTGTTTCTGTTTCTGTTTGCAGCACAAGGTGGGGCAGTTAGAGCCAAGTCTGTCCAGGGCTGAGATAAGGTGGTTGTGATAATGATAAAAGAATCCGTGCGGATTACGCTAGCGCCATAATGTGTTGGTGATTATGGATTAATGGGCGGAAGAAGAATGACAGAACTTGGCTCGTTATAATTGTGTGCTTGGTCAATATAGCATAAGATGGCTTGTACTTATCTTGTTTTCTCCTTCCTTTGTTTGTTTCCTCATCTTGTTCGTAGTCAATCTTAATTAAACCTAAAGCAGGCTCCACGCCGGCCGTCCTCTCCATCGTTGTCACCAGTGCAATCATCTGTGGCTGATCTCTTGCCTCCCCTCACGACAACATTGTTGCCGTGAGAAGAAGCGATAGAGATCAGGCAGAGAAAGAAAAGAAAAGAAAAGAAGAAATTTTTAGTCAACATGTTGATCGCAATTTTCGAGTTAGTAATATCACGAGAATTCTATGTCTGTCCATCACCTATGCTACTACCGACTAACTACTCGCTAGGATGGACGCTACTCATCTCTCCAACTACCCATGTCATCACGGTAGACCCAGCGCTGTTCAATCACCTATGCTCATTAAAAGCCGCAGCCGCTTCTTTATCTACCATCTTTGCAGTATTGTAGCTGATGGCGTAAATTTTCGAATATTTTGTGCGGAATATTATTCAAGAGCAATATTATCGCTCAGAACTATCGAAAAACTACTTGAACTTCCGAAAAATAGAGCAGATGCGATATAATGGGGACTGGTACTCGCTCGTATTATTCCCGGTGGCATTAATTGCATATTTGTAGCGGTAGTCAACCGATTTGTCGGTATGCTCTTCAGACCGTGGTCAATTGAAATGATTCTGTAACTAATGTCGTTTTCGTTTTTGCGGTGTAGCTACACCGAGGCTACACCGGTGTAGCTTTTTTGCACCAAAACTGTTCGTTTTCGATTTTGGTGCTACACCATTGCTACACTTTTTCTGCACCAGCTACACCAGAAAAAAAGAGAGTGTAGCTGGTGCAGATAGGAAAACACAAACACACCCATACCACATCACTGCAGCTGAACTGTAAGCGTTCGTTTATCCAGCGAAAAGTGTAATACCAAACGGTGTAGCTGCACCACAAAAACGAAAACGGCATAACAAGTGTGAGTGTGAAGAAACAACACACTCACCTTTGAGTGCGCTGCACCGACGCTGTGTTGTTCAATACAGGCCGGACTCGATTATCCGGGGATTCGATTAACCGGGGATTCGATTAACCGGGGATTCGATTAACCGGGGATTCGATTATCGGGGACTCGATTATCCGGGTGAAAAAAAAAATTATTTTTTTTTCAATGATTTATTTTAATATATATATTGATTTTTTTTAAACCTCAATGTTATAGTTTTCATGCTACATGCTGATTCTTACTTGACAAGTATTGATTCACTTCTCTAAAGCTACAAAATTCCTTTCTTATATCCCTTTTATCGGCGTACAAAACAAAAATAAATCCTGTGATAATGAAATCAAATTTTTTACTTAAAAATCATCATCATCATCATGATCATCATCTTAATCATTATCGTAATCAATAATAAAAAATATTGCAAAAAAGTTATCTTATGCCTTTAGGGGAGATTGATCAATAATAAAAAAAATCATTTATAACACCTAAATATTGAAAATCATAACACACACAAAATAATTTTGAAACAAAAATAAAATCATCAGAAAGGAATTTTCTGACTTTTGGAAAGATAGATCGATAATAAATAAAACAATCATGATAAGGTACACCGGGGCAAGTGGGACCTAAAAAATGCATAGTTTGGGTTTATTCCACTGTGTTTTCTATACCTATGATTATTTCAAAATTCTTTCAGCACAGAAACTTTTCAGTGGTATCACTTCGAAGGAATAATTACGAAAAAGGCCTATAAATTTACATGAAATGAATCTGGAGGAGAATTTTCAAAATTATGGCGATGGGTCCCACTTGCCCCATTTACCGGGGCAAGTGGGACCTATATTCAAATTTGATTAAAAAGCATGAAATAATAATAAATTGTGTAAGTTAGTATACAGAAATGCTAAAGCATTGCAAGAAGCAATCAAAAACAATATTTGTACGAAGGGTCATCCAAAAATAGCGTAACAAAATCAGATCACAACGGGCGACCTTATAATTTCTATAAAACACAGATTGTGTACAATTATACGTTGTAAAGCATTATTGTAATGACATGTAGTTGAATAGGTCGCCCTACGATAAAACAACCTTGTCGTGGTGTAGGGCTTTTTAACTAATCAGTAAATGAACAGCGGTCACGTTTACTTCTGAATGTGGGTATATATCAAAATACTTTTGTGATTTCAAGTGGAACTCGGGGTAAAAATTTACCAAATGCAGGGTGGCCACAGATTCGGGAAATGCGGGAAAAAGTCGGGAATTGGAACCTGTCGGGAAAAATGCGGGAAAAAGTCGGGAATTTGATGAAAATTGCTATAAATCGGGAATTCATGAATTTACGTAAATATGTTCAAGTTGAATACCTTGATATAATCTGGGAGATATGTCGAAACCTCTACAATTCTGAAACACATGAATCTTTAGATCTCAAACGAAATCTTCGTACCAGGAATTTCCTCCACCTGCAAAGACGAACTGAAACCCGTCTGTAACTGTGAGCATATGGCACTCTCTGTATCAGCTTTTTCGTAATAGTGGTGTGTGGAGGGTACAGCCTTCCAGTTGGTTTCAAGGAACGTCGCTGGACTTGATCGCTTTGTTCTGCCGAACCACAAGCCAACGGATGAATACATCAGAAATTAAGTCATGAGCAACATACAAGATAAAAACGGGGAATATTACAATAATTCAAAATACTGGACGCAGTGGTTCAGTTCAGCAACAGAAGAAGAGAGCTCCATTTATTGCTAACCGTCTCCTTCCACTTGGCCTCATGGTTATTAAAAAAATTTAATACTTCTTTCCTCACGTATAACAATTTTTATTGGAAAACAATTTGTATAAGTTAAGCGCTTTATATTTTTACCTTAAAGTAGTCACCTTTGATCTGTAGATTTTTTTCACGAGAGATATTTGAATGTTTGAGAGATTCGATCATACGACGACTGGCTTATTTGATCAGTATCGTACCACGAGACCAACTGGGAGGAGATGGTTAGTAATAAATAGACCTTTCTTCTTCTGTTGCGGAGCTGATCCACTGCGTCCAATATTTTGAATTATTGTAATATTCCCCGTTTTTACCTTGTTGCTGATGACATTATTGCTGATGTGTTCATGTCCGTTGGCTTGTGGTTCGGCAGAACAAAGGTATCAAGTCTGGTTGGTGGACGGTTATCTGCCATGGTTTTCTGCCATCTGCCACATGTCGCCACGTGAGGTTCCAATAATAATCTGAATACAGTTAGCAAGACCACGCCGTCAGTAGCTTCTAGATCTGCTTCCTCTGTTCTCCTATTGAGTGTCTTCCTGCCGATTTCGTTCGCCCCTCTTCTCAAAATAAATCAGATCCTTCTCCACCTACGCTTCCGAATCTCTGTTTCTATGTGGCGATATTGACGATAGAGTTCCTAATTGAAAATCCAAGTGTGAGACCACGAGACCTGAATGATGCAGAACGAAGACCTGCAGTTGCCTACACCGACACGGACCACGTCTTGCAGGCAATCGAACGAATTTCAAATTTAAATTGAAAATTCGTATTAGGATCGGTGCGGTAATCTGTTTTGGGTGTCGAGCCCAAATTCCCAAATTTCATAGTCCCAAATCCCTGGCCATCCTGATCTAACTGGAAATAAGGTGGATTAATAATGTTTAATCTCACTGACTTGGTAGTTACGACGTTGAATATGAGACCTACTATCTGGGAGTTGTCAACAAGGTTGTTCTGCACATCATATTGTGCAAAAGCAAAGCAAAAGCAAAGTCTTGGGCTTTTTTTTCCATGTTGGGTATTTTTATCACTGCGACCATTTGTTTGATCTATTGTGATATATTCCCCGTTTTATTATAGCTATATTGTCAAGATGACGCACCACTAGCAGAAGTGATTGTCATTGTTTGACTAATAGCATTTGTCCAGCCCGGTGATGCACTTCGGATGAAGTGCACTACTGCGCTGGGAGTTGTTCTCCAAATATCAGAGGGTTCTAACAGCCCTCTTTCGAAGAACCTTAATCTTTTATTGAGAATTGCCGGACATCGGCATAACAGGTGTTCCGAGTCTTGGGCTTAAACCGTCTTTAGACATTACCCTTCTATATCAACAGACTTTGCAGCCGGCTGTTAGAGTACAGGAAAATTACGGGGCCAGTGTAACAATCCTACTGACTCTATCTAGCAAGCACCGCCTAGCCGAGATTCGAACATACGACGACTGGCTTGTTCAACCAGCATCGTACCTCGAAGCTAACTGGGCGGCAAAGTCAAAAGACTCCAGGGTAATCCTCGGTCTGGTTCACTGTCAATGGTTCCAATTAAAATCTCGTCCATCACAACGAGGAGCAGTTGCGGTGACAGTACATATGTAGCCTTATGTCACTCCTGCAGTAACACATATAGGGACCGACAGGAGGCCATCGCGCAGCAACTGTCTGATTGTCTGTGACTAGAGTCACTCTCTTTTATTCGCGATCGCTAGTTTATACGTTTTAAGCTATTTTAAATACCGTTAATTGTTTTGAATCATTGTTCGATAGTCTATTAACTGGCTGTTTCGCACCTGGAAAGTGGAGTACAATAAGTTATTGCAAACATATCGGATATTTTGTGGTTTTAATTCGCCGTCGCAACAAGTTTCACGCTTCATAGTGGCCGTTAGCATCTTCTAGCAGCAGTATTGTTCTGTCTAGTTGTGTGGGTTTGTTACCATCTACGGAACAGCGTAAACAGCAGAAATGGAGCAAAAACAATGTGGTGCTTGCGAACTGGATGTCAACGATCTGGAGCCTTTGCGTTGCGGTTTTTGTGAAGCTTACTTTCACATTAGTCAACAGTGCTGTGGTTTTAACTTGCGCTCATGCAGAGAGGTGATTACACAAGGGAAGCTGATTTTCATCTGCCCTCCGTGTAGGGACATTCTAAATGGTAGGAGCGTCCGCGCTTACTTAGCTGATCTGGATACTTCTCGTTCAACAAATGCTACCACTGTCGTTACACAACTGCAGCAATTGACTGGCATGGTGGAAGTGTTAAACCAAAAAGTCGATAACATTTCCTCTATGGCGACTCAAAATAATTGCCCTGTTGCCTCGCCTTTGCCCAATTTGTCAAATGAAACCAGAACGCCTGTGTGGCCGAGATTAGGTGCAAAACGCCGCCGCGCTAGTTTTGAGCAAACAGCACGACCGACTGTAAACAAAGGTACAAAGGAAATTAACTTCGATGATCTATCTGTGCCTTTTATCATGCCTGCCGCTCCGAAACCTGTATTCTGGCTTTATCTATCCGGATTCCAACCTATGATCACCGATAAAGACGTTGAAAAAATTGTTTCCCGTTGTCTGGACACTGATGCACCGATGAATGTCATTCGTCTCGTGCCAAAAGGGAAAGATGTTTCAAACATGACTTTCGTTTCATTCAAAATCGGGTTGGATCCTGCCCTAAAAATGCAAGCGATCAATGCTGAAAATTGGCCAGACGGTTTGATGTTCAGGGAGTTCGTTCACCTACCAAAAAATGCTGCGCGCCCGATTTACATCACGCCTCGGGAGTAGCGGATACTGAACTCTTAGGACAATCCAGCCATAATGTATTAAATTTAACGCGATGCTATGTGGACGGTGGGATCCAACTGGTTCCCGCCAAAGGCGAGTATTCTGTCGGTTTAGAATTTTCTCCTACTCTCACCGACTGTACGTTGCAGCGGAACACTGTATGCATAGAAGACGACATCTGGATCTGGACCTATTATCAAAATGTACGCAGCCTGAGAACGAAAATTAGTGACCTGTTTCTGGCGACAAATGAGTGCAACTATGACGTAATCATCATGACCGAGACTGGACTGGACAATACCATCAACTCGCAACAGCTGTTTGGCTCCGGTTTTAATGTTTTCCGTTGTGATCGGAGCCCCGCTAACAGCAACAAATCTCGTTTCGGTGGGGTACTGATCGCAGTTTCTGAGCGGTACACCAGCTGTGTTGTGCACACTGAGAACGGTCAATCTTTAGAACAAATATGTGTTTCGTCGGTGATCAAAGACAGAAAGATTCTGTTGTGCGCAATTTATATTCCACCTGACCGGAGTCATAGCGTTAGCATTGTAAATGACTATGTATCTTCGGTAAATGAGCTTTGCCAAAAATGCAGGCCCGGCGACGATATTTTCATTTGTGGCGACTTCAACCAGCCACGCATGCGCTGGCGTTCAATTGACAACGTTATACAATGTGATTGCTCCCAGTTGCCACCGTCCAGCAGCACTCTTCTAGATGGCATGGATTATTTGTGCCTTAGCCAAAGGAAACTTGTACACAAGTCACTCAACCGCATTCTCGATCTGTGTTTTTGTTCGCCTAACTGTGAGCCCAACGTGATGAACTGCTCTGTACCGCTGGTGCCCGTTGATTTACATCACCCCCCGCTTGAAATCTCCTTGCCCGCACGAGTGGCGTGTAATGAAACTGTTGAGAGACAAATTGAACAACCACTGAATTTTCGCAAAATTGATTTTGCAGCTCTTTCTGACTATTTGACGACTGTTGACTGGAATGAAGTTTTCACAACTGATGATGTAGATGTGATGGCTCAGAATTTTTGTTCCGTATTGAATGATTGGCTACTTTCGAACGTTCCACGAATACGACCGCCGTTTTCGCCCGTGTGGAGCAATTCACAATTACGATCCCTAAAACGTGCACGCAATGCTTGTCAACGAAAGCTTCGTCGTCAGCAAACGTCGAGCAATAAACAAAAGTTTAAACAAGCCAGTAACGCATATCGAATTTTGAATGCCTCACTGTACAAATCATATGTGTTACGTGTGCAGATAAATTTGCGAAGAAATCCGCGTGGCTTTTGGAATTTCGTAAACTCTAAACGGAAAAGTGCTGCAATCCCAAAGAATATCTATATAGATGATGTGACCGCAGAAACTGCAGCAGATTCAAGCCAGTTGTTTGCCAAACACTTTGCCACTGTTTTCGCATCGGATACCGCTTCCAGTTTGGAAATTGATGAAGCCATCCGTGATGTTCCTAGTGATTTAATTGATGTGGGAGTATTCACTGTAAATTTCGATATGATCTTATCAGCTGCGAAACAGCTAAAGCACTCGTTTGTCCCCGGACCTGATGGTTTGCCTGCGGTGTTAATATGTCGTTGTGCAGCAATTTTGGCACGACCTCTATGTGACATTTTTAATCGCTCATTTGAACAAGCAAGATTCCCGCGCATTTGGAAGCAGTCGTATATGACACCTGTTTTCAAACGTGGTGACCGCCATAACGTTGTCAACTATCGTGGAATTACAAGCCTTCCTGCGGTTTCTAAATTGTTTGAAATCATAATGTGTAAAAACCTTCTCAATGCAACGAATAACTATATATCCAAGGATCAACATGGTTTCATGCCTAGACGGTCGGTTACCACAAACTTGCTAAATTTTACGTCGAAGGTAATACATGGTATTGAAGTGAAAGCGCAAGTCGATGTAATTTATACCGATTTGAAAGCAGCTTTTGACAAAATTGACCATAAAATACTGCTAAATAAGCTGACTCGTCCTTGGTGTATCTGCGCAATTGATTGCTTGGCTAGAATCTTACCTCACGCAGCGTGAGCTGCTGGTGAAGATTGACGGTTGTATATCAAGACCTTTTACAAATAGTTCTGGAGTCCCGCAGGGTAGCAATCTGGGACCACTGTTGTTTATTATATTTTTTAACGATGCTGCTCTGACTCTGAATGGAAGTCTCAAACTAGTTTACGCGGATGATCTGAAGCTGTACATAGTAGTACACACACTGGAAGATTGCTGGCGCTTACAAGACTCATTAATATCATTTGCTGATTGGTGTCTACGAAACAAATTGATTATCAGTGTGGAAAAATGTCAAGTGGTCACGTTCCATCGCAAGGTACATCCAATTTTGTTCGACTATAACATCGACGGCGTTACTCTTACTAGAGTTACAAAAGTGACGGATTTAGGAATTGTACTTGACTCAAAAATGTCGTTCAACTTACAATGTTCAACAATCATATCGAAAGCATTACGACAATTAGGTTTTGTCGCCAGGATTGCGAAGGATTTTTCGGACCCACATTGTTGGAAGTCGCTGTACTGTGCTCTCGTTCGTCCAATTTCGGAAAATGCGTGTATCGTATGGCATCCTTACCAAGTTACATGGTGTCTAAGGATTGAACGTGTTCAGAAACGGTTTATTCGTTTAGCGCTAAAAAATTTGCCTTGGCGAGATCCTAATAATTTACCACCGTATCCTGATAGATGCCGGCTATTGGGCTTAGACACTCTAGAACGACGACGGAAACTTCAGCAGTCACTGTTTATTGCGAAATTAATTAATAGTGAAATTGATGCCCCCGAACTGCTCTCAATGTTGAATTTTCGCATACCAGGTAGATCTCTTCGGAATACGACGTTATTACAACCAATTTTCCATCGAACGGTGTTTGGATACCACGAACCAGTCTCAGCATGCATCCGTGCATTTACGACCGTTGAAGAGCATTTCGAGTTTGACGAACCGACTGAGCGTTTCAAAAGTAGAATTAAGTCATTGTTAGTTTAGTGTAGTTTTATTCATTAAGACACCATCATTGTCAGATGAATTAATTTCAAATAAACAAATAAACAAATTTGCACTAAAACAATGAGATAGACTACTTTATTAGGAACTCAGCTACGCCTTAGTACGCCCCAGATGTTTTCATGTTTCGGTCGAATGCTTTCTCGAAATCAATAAGTACCAGAAGAAAACAGGTCAGAATTTATCAGAAGGCGGAAAACGACAAGCAGAGCTAATATTTTCTTCGCACGCTGGAGACACGAGGCTATTTGCTCCGTGTCCCAAAGAGAATATGCGTTAGGCAATTCTATGGACTGGAACGATTTGTTCCGTAACCTTGAGAGCATGAATTCGGTAGCGCTCCGGCAGAAAAAGAAAGATGAAACACACAAAACTCGACGAAGGTAACATTCGACTGAGAGAGAGCAAATCGATTCGTCTTCTGTGCTTTGCCAGGAAAACGCCGAGAATTGAGATATTTTGCAGAGCACGACAGAAGCCTGCGAAAATTTGCCACTAGCAGAAGGCTGTAAAAAGTAACGTCGTCATTCATCAGCTAGATATTTGACCCTGGCTCTCTAGTCCTGCTTACAAGATTTCCTAACAGCCCTCCTCAGCTTGGCGTATCATTGACGGACTGCTGTCTGAGCTGATCCTTGTTTCGCTAGGCTGTTAACAAGCTTATTACTCGTTTCCGCAGTGTCCAAGCACCCTGAATAATGAAACTTTGTTTTGGCGGGAAAGTTCCCTTAGTTCTGCTGCACTCTTAAACTAATTTGGATGCACACTTCCCAGATAACACAAAATCGTAATAGAAAGTTCACATTAAATCGTTTTCAGGCCAATTTCAGATTGGAATTGTATAATGATTAGAGTATGTCAAACGGAAGTGAACAATAAGTTGTTTTGCAGTCGTGCGTGTCTTCATATACAATTCATGACTGTGAATTATAAAGAAGTATAGACGATTGCAGCATTTGATTATATCTTAATCATATATTCAGGAGTATTTAGTTGCGTGTTATAAAAACTACGCAAAATAGAATTACAAATAGTTGTCGAAATTCTCGCACGTATATCGCCTCCAGTTTGGTGCATATATGTTCTTATATGGCGTGAAATATAACTTTTTCGGTCAGATATGATTTCGTATATCTCAGTTGCAATTGAGATATACAAACCAAATGGTTTACTGGGTTAGTGGGCTTGAGAGTCAGTCGTATCCAGGCTGTCCAGAAAGATACCTGATTTTCGGCTACTACATTATTTGAACTTCCACTTCTGTTTCGTGGCAGAATCGACGAGTGCACTCCATAGACTCATAGTAGAGTGATAGTTTCAATCCTTGAGCTCTGCTCTGCAAACTGCAATATACACAGCATATGTTAGGGTTTTTTTCTAATTCCCGTCGTAATAAGTAAAGCCATTCTAATTTTCATCATTTGTTGGATGGATTTAATGAATACTCCAAAAGTTCTTGTGCTGATTTGACTAAAACATACTTACCTTCCGATCCGTTCACTTTGAAATCACTGAAAAGCGATTATTAAAGCATATTATTGAAATTACGCTACTGACTTTATTGCTAAAATTTGTCGTACCGTACCGTAAAATCCGTCCATCAAAATTTTTCATCGTCCGAATTGAAAATCACAACAATGTTTACGAATCTAACGCGCATGTATTTGTGTAGGACGGCATGACAAATGCTATTCTACAAAATTTCTGCAGATCAGGCAAGTTTTCCTAGCTGTAGAATAACGATAATGCCTTGCGTGAGTTATTTTCATTTATGAATGACGGAAATTAAAACGATTAGTCGACATTGTCTTCTTCGTCGCACGAAAAAACGTAGGAAATTTGGCTGGTAGGACTTCTTTAACGATAAAAATCAGAGGGGTTGTGTACAAGACACGACCGCATATATAGGTGACGCAGGACTACGTAAGTCTCTTTGCAGTGATAGTAGCATGTATTCATGCTTGTAATCATTCGATTCTTCATGTATACATGCTATATGTAACATATAAACATGCTACATGCGTTGTATGTAACATTTATCAAAGTAGTAACATTGCATACGTTCAATTCTCAAAAGATTGTGCAGTTGAAAACCACTTAACAAAATCAAGAACACAAACTATTACTTTCCTGCTACCTTACTGAAATTAAAGATTGTTTTTATTACCCATGGTTCCCCACGTTGAAGGGATTTTACCAATTCAATCCTATTTTATCAACAGCACATCTTTTCACTACACTTCTAATGAAACGACAAGCATGCGTATTCATACAGAGTCGTATTGTAACCAAACACTACAGCTGTAGCACATTTTTCCAACACAGATATCAAATTCGCCTAGATTTAATCGTCTCGCAGTAAAGAATTTGCAATCTGTTGGTACAATGAACTTGTGTCATTTTTTCTGGCATACTTCCCTAACACCGACATCAAATTGGACTAGGTTTAATCGTGTTCGTAAGAAATCTGTTGGTACGAGGGGGCTTTGTCACTCTCTCTGGCGTACTTCCCAAGCAAGGACATCAAAATGGTCTAGGTTAAACCGCGGTGTTAAGAAATCTTGTTGAAATGAGGAAACTTTGTCGCTTGTTTTGGTTTACTTCCCAAGCACAGATATCAAATTGGTATAGGGTTAGATCATCGTAAAGAATCTTCCAACCAATCACGAAGCGAGAACTCTGGTAAAACATAGGTTCATTATTTTCAATTTTTCAATAGTTCAACATCAAGAATTCATACTTTTCTTCATTTGGGTCAATTCTTAGAAGATTTTCCGATCGATTGGTGTAAGAATATTGAAAATCGATCGGAAAACCGCTGAGCTATTAGCGCTTAAAACCTTTCATTTTTCGTGACGCTCGCATTTTTCGATTTTTTGGAATGACACCCTATCTCAAAACTTGCCGTAAGACGTAGTCCTACGTCAAAAGCATTTAAATAGATCTCAGCTCACTCTGATTGATCGCGTATGATAGACAGCAAACTAAAATATTAGGGACTAACTAGTTTTGCATTGTGTGTCATAAAAATGTGATATTTTTAATAGTTTGTGTTGGATAGGACGAGAATAGGCAATTACGACGATGTAGCAACATACCCTACCTTTATTTTATAACGGAAAAATGAAGGAAGTTTCTGTCGGGAAAAACTTGAATCCGATCGGGAAAAAGTCGGGAATTTTTTTCAAGAAGTTCTGTGGCCACCCTGCAAATGTGATTGTTGCGTTGTTCAGAAAGTGCTTTTATTCCGTTTAAGAATAAGGCCAGTATGGGGATCTCTGACAATAGATGAAGTTTTCTGGGATTCATCCCTATTTATCACAACTGTCACAAATATCTCGGAAAATCACAAATCATCTCGAAAAATGTCGGATTGATTGAGTTGGTCGGGGGCTTAGGGTTAGTAATGGGATCTAAGCGGGATACCGGATCCGATTGGATGCCGAAGGACCACTCTGTAATGATTACGGGTAATAGCACTTCTTAGGTAGCAGATGGGAAAATTAGGTCAATTCGTGTCGCGTGTTCGAGTTTCGGCTAGGCGGTGCTGCTAGATAGAGTAGGATTTTTGCACTGGCCCCGTGGCTGTCCTGAGCTCTGATGGCCGCCCGCGGGCTCTGTCGATGGGAAGGGGTCGAGTCTTAAAGAGACGTATAAGCCCAGAGCTTTACAGCACTTTGGTCTCGGGGGTTGGAAGGCGGGAGAGTTTCTATATTTTGAAGCTTCTGTTGACTACCGCGAACGTCCAGCTTGTGCTGCGCTCAATTTACTTTGTATCGTGGAAATGCACTGTGAATGCTAAAGGGATGAAAGATTAAATTTGCCCTGATAAGTTGATAACCACTAATGCTCCGAAATTTGTCTTACCTATTGGTTCATTTGTGGTTGTTTGTGTTGGAAAACTGAAAGCGGGCGCGCGGTTGAAGACCGGTGTCAGGCGGGGCTGACGAATCCTCCACTTTTTCACTATACCACATATTGCAACTCGAGTGGTACAAAAAGTCCAAAGCACATTTACAAATTCGATCTATTATTTTTCTTATCATCATCATCATTATATTTAAAATATGACATTCCGGCCTTTGGCAGAGAGATCTTAGAGTCAGTTCGTGGAGTCCGCGCAGGGCCAAAACGCCTCCGCCTGCGGGTATAGGCGTGACGGCTATGCTTGGGACTCTACCTGTGTTTTAGTGGGCGACAGTGCCTGTCTCGTCAGGTAGAACTGATGTTTGAGGTCTCCCTGACACTTTGTTGACATCACAAAAGGGCCCAGCGCAGAGTTTTATACGCTATTAAGCGACCAGTTGGATAACCCGAAAAAAAGGAAAAAAGGACATGTAGTTGAATAGGTCGTTGCATCCAATTCTTGCGAGACGTAATTTAGCATTAACCATTCCCAGGTAACCAATAAGCATTAAAATAAGCAGTAAATCAGTCGTTTATTAGCATCCCTGGCGTTTTATACTGCAGGTTGTTGTTTATCAGCTTTTTGACTGCATAACTGTTGTAAATTGGCATCCACAATTCTATTTAAATTCTTCTTGTTGGTAACTAGTTGCAAATAAGCATTGTCAGCACTATAAGAGGGCTAGCAGTAAAGTAGCCGCATATTTTGCCAAAATAGCATTTAAGTAGCATTTAAGGCAACTTAAATGCTTATCGGCTTGCTTTTAAATTGCATTGGAAATGCTTATTGGTTACCTGGGTTGTTTAATAGCTCAAAAATACGATTAAGATCTGTTTGTTCTACCATGCCCAATACGCTAGAGCTACTCATAAGAGATAGTTACGCTATAATAACCACAACACTTTATTGTTTCAATTCCAGTTGCAGATTTGTTTAATTATGTCAAATTTGCCTTTCCAAATTCAATTAACATCGTTTAGGTGTAACCAAAATGTGACCAAACTATTTGTTCCCTCATAAGCTATGCATGTGGGTTTCTTTGTGTAATTGAACTGAAAATGTTTGGTAGTACATCTAAAAAATGTATTAAAACAGGAAGTTTATTTTTAATACGTCCCACTTGCCCCGGGTGCTTCGAAGTGCCGACCTTATTTCGACCCATTTTTTTTAATGCCATTTTTCAAATTAAACAACTAGTTTTCGGGTATAATTTGTTAATACAGTCGTTATGTTTATCTAATGCCAGAAAAACATGTACTTTTACGTAAAGCTTGTGGCCAAAATATCATTTCTAGAAAGGTGCGTCAAACTTACAACGCAAATTGAAAACAACGCTCAAATTTAAAGTCTAATTTTGTTATTTGAAATGCCTGTTATAAATAATCTATAATTTTAATACATGCGTTTGAGTTGTGTTGTATCTTTCATTTCTAGAAAGGTTCAGTTGGAGAAAATGAAGTTGAGAGTTATGAGCTCCGTTCCCACTTACCCTGTATTCCCACTTGCCCCGGGGTACCTTACCTAAAAGTTAAGAAACTTGACATACCAAAAAAAATTTGTTTCAAAAATAATGATTCGATTATCCGGGCTGAAAATAAAAATCAACACCCGGCTAATCGAGTCCGGGCTGTATTCCACTTCTCTGACCAACTGTGATTCACACAGTAAAGAGAGGGTGTAGTTCACCCACAGAGAACAGACATCCATTCAGGAACAAATTTTTCGGTAATTCTTGGATAAAATTTCAAATTAAAATCACCTAATATGCTAGCGTCACCACCACTATAGTTTCCCAACTAAATGATTCTTTTGATTTGCACACTGACAACCTTTGGCTCCTCTGGCGCTACTATATATGGACAATAAGCGTTATGCTAGCGCCAGAAGCTAGCTGTTGTGAGTTTAGTGTAGAATTTTCTGCGCCTTCAGCGACATCATCACTATAGTTTCCCAACTAATTTGACATAAGTTTTATCCAAGTGGGGACCTTTCGCTTGGATGTCTGTTCTCTGTGGTTCACCGACGTGCAGAAACACAGTGAACGTGCCATCCCTGCAGAGAACAGACATCCAAGCGAAAGGTTCCCACTTGGATAAAACTTATGTCAAATTAGTTGGGAAACTATAGTGATGGTGTCGCTAAAGGCGCATAAAATTCTACACTAAACTCACAACAGCTAGCTTCTGGCGCTAGCATAATGCTTATGGATTCTGGCGCTAGCATAACGCATATAGTCCATATATACTAGCGCCAGAGGAGCCAAAGGTTGTCAGTGTGCAAATCAAAAGAATCATTTAGTTGGGAAACTATAGTGGTGGTGACGCTAGCATATTAGGTGATTTTAATTTGAAATTTTATCCAAGAATTCCCAAAAAATTTGTTCTTGAATGGATGTCTGTTCTCTGTGTTTAAACTACGTAGTAAATCAGAATGAGCTGATATTTTGGTATTATTTTGTATTGCGTTAATGTTGATAGTTGCGATTATATAGGAATGATTTTGAGTCGTGTCAATTTATTTGCGAGAAAGTTGTGTTCTACTTGCCTCTCTCGATCTTGTGGATGGATGCGATCTGAATGGTGAGCGACTGATCCTGTTGCCAGCCTGAGAGATCTCATCGTCAGAGATCATCGTATCATCTATCAGCATGTTTGTGTTTGTGTTTGTGTTTGTGTTTGTGTTTGTGCTCCTACGTTGCCGTAAGATATATCTCGCGTATAGCCTAGTATAGAGTTCCGAGCGAAGTGAAAATCCCATACAAACCGCTCAACTTTTTCACTAGCGCAAAAGCCGCATTTCACTTCACTCGGAACTGTAAACAAACGTGATCCACCGAAATTAAAGATTGTGGATGACATCTTTTTCACTTGGGTACTATTCGTTCGCACGCGCCTACGCTCGTGAACAAGGCTGCAGCTAGCGAAAACTTGACGTTTCAAGCCAATGAGTGTGTAGAGGTGTGGAAAAGGAAAATATTTGTTAATATTGGCGACAAAAACTTCATGACTCCAAAAACATACCGCAACGAGCAATGCGGACTTTTTTGCAGAATTGGACGTCACGCCTAACCGTTATTACTTTTTTTTCGGTTCCAAAAGCGTATTGATAATGTTTTGCGCTACACTTAACTGCTGCAGCACCATTGCCCCACTTGTAAATACCGCATTGGTTTTAAATTTATTTTCTCTTCGCTCGAACTGTAAACCCTTCAATTCACTTCGCATGAACTGTAAACCGAAAGCTAATGAAATTATTAAGAGATCCACAGTCTTTATTTTCCGCGAGCGAAAAGGGACGCCTTTTCACTTGCTTCAATTTTCACTTCGCTTGGAACTGTATACTATGCTTATGAATGGAAGTTGTTTCTGCCTTTCGCTCCTTCGATAGAGTACGTGGTTCCAGAGTAGTTTTTGCCGTTTTGCCTTTCCTGCCCTTTTCGAGTCCATCAGTAGTGATCGCCGGTCGTTTCGTGTTGTTGGTTTGCATAGCTATTGTTTCAGGTGCAATCACGGGAATGACACTTCCAATACCAACCTGTACAAAAAAACGTAGCCAACATAGAGCGGGCCCAAGCTGACAGCTTCATACATGGGCTCAAGCTGACAACCGAGTCGGATGTGTAAATTGTTAAATTTTGTTAGTTTTAGTTTGATTTTAGCCAAGGTTTTAGCATCACATAGCCAATGCCAGGTAGGCAATTGATGCGAAATACATGAAACTGTGAAAATGGTTAGTTAAATTCGTTTCATAAAATCGCTTTGCGTTTGCCGCTTTTTTCATGTGAGCAATGAAAATATGACGTCATATCAGCCCCCTGGGTGCAATAGTATCAAGAGTCGATACCGTGGTTGTAGTGATTGATTTTTGAGTGCTGGTTGTGTTGGCTGTTTAGATGTTGTTTAGAAGTGATGTCTGCATATGAGGTAAGTGTACGTTCTTCTGCTGCAAGCCGCTCTCTATTCTCCGCACATCCTGGACTTCGATGCATTATGTGACCGCAATGGCGACAGGTTTGAACCTGGTTGTCGTATGTGACGTAGGTATTGTACCCACGAATGCTAATATATGACGGAATTGCTCGGTGCATCTGCATCCTGACTATTTAACGCCACTGGGTATGTTGAGAAACTTCGAAGATTTACACATTTCATTTCTAATGTGCATTGTATGTCCGAAACGAGCCATATGTTGCGATATCCATTCCTCTGGCATTCTTGGAGGCATGTGATGTAGTTTGACGTCGATCCCGCCATCTTCAATGTAGAGCCGGATTTTGTGTGGTTGATTTTCGATAATTATTTCTCGCTTTCCGTTGTATTTTTCGACGATTTCGGTGACTTTATCGGCAGTTTGGAGTTCGATGTACACTTTTCCTTCCGTGAAGTCTACTTGGATGGATTGCACTTCATGCGGTGTGAGAAGCAGCTGGTCATAGATGTAGTCGTAGATTTGCGTATGTTTTATCCCTTGGATTCCTCGGATGTCCATGTACAAGGTATGTAACCTTAGCGATTCCATCGTGATCAAGGGGAACTTGTTAAATTGCTCAAGCTTTTAAACCCCTTGAAATAACGTTACTTTTCAAACTTTTACCAATGCTATCAGATTACGTCTGTACTGAATGACGTTAGGTTGACAACTGATGATAAGTGAAGGAGATATTTTGCGTCTGGAATTTTTCGAAATACACCTGGAAAAGTCAGGGAATTTTATTTTCGCTGAATAATCGACACCCTGAATGGATTATATTAAACTTATAAACCATAAAAATAACCATATTCAAATTCTTCGTCCTTTACATGGAAAACTGAAGAGTGGTACTTTTGTCCCGGGTGGTCCTCTTGCCCCTCTAGTTTCCCTACTGATATTTTTTTGAGCTAGCACAGTGTGAGTTTAGTTGACACTCTTTGCCCTGTTCTACCATAATCCATAAATATTGTTTAGGTTGTCGCTTGATAGGCTCAAAATAGGATTTCTGCTCTACGTGCAATATTTTAAACTTGCTAAATTATCGTCGTCATATATATATTAGAATTTTTTGTCTTATTAATTGATCATTGATAAAATTAATTTCTCTTTTCAGCTGCGCACCGACGTCACCCCAAAGACATGTGAAAACTTTCGTGCTCTTTGCACTGGGGAAAAAGGCTTCGGATATAAAGGTTCAACATTCCACCGTGTAATTCCAAACTTTATGTGCCAAGGTGGCGATTTTCAGAACCATAATGGAACTGGCGGAAAATCTATCTACGGTAACAAGTTTGAAGATGAGAACTTTGTTTTGAAACACACCGGACCTGGTATTATGTCGATGGCTAATGCTGGACCAAACACCAACGGATCCCAGTTTTTCATTACCACCGTGAAGACTTCTTGGTTGGACGATCGTCATGTTGTTTTCGGCAGTGTTGTCGAAGGCATGGATGTTGTGCGAAAAATTGAATCATACGGCAATCAGGCCGGCAAAACCTCTAAAAAAATCGTTGTTGCCAACTCCGGTCAGCTGTAAATTTAATCATACTCTGCTATTCATCAAGACTTATACCTTTTTAGCTCGAATTCGTATGTAATTTGTGTTTCCAATAAAAATGCTAACTTGGTTCTAATTTTCGCGAAATTTTTAAAACACATTTTAAAAGTTAGCAGCCAAAGTTGATTCGGTTCATTCTATTAATCTTAGGCATTTTTCATCTACTCGAAAACGTCAACTTCCCTAATAATTCGAGAATAATTTTGTATTTCGTTGCTATAATACATTAATCCTTCAAAGAAAAAAACTGCAATTATCAACAGAAGTTGTCCACCCTGATTCTTGTAATCAATGCTTCAACTGATAACATAAAATTGCAATGAATGGTGAACACATTCGATATATCATTCATAGAAGATTAGATATATCATAAAGGGTTCGTTGCCGGCAGTAACCTGTTTAGTAGGCCAGATCTGAACAGAAACAAGATTGCAACAGAGTTAAATGGTCAAGCTAACAAAAATGTTTGTTTTCATCAATACTTCTTCGAAAATTCCCGTATTATCTGTTGATAAGACGAAGTTATGTAACTCCTCTTTACGTGTATTATTTTTCGTATGGCAGTTTAATTTGACCCGATTCCTGTAGACAAAAGAGTAATACCTATTCAACATTTTATACACAAATCGTATATAATTCATAGTTTTAATTGAGAGGGTGAGGGGTGTTAGTGACCAAATTGAAAAAATCGAGATAATGGTGGGAAACGATACTTTGAGCATGGTTTTATGCTAGAAAATTCACGTCAAAATTTTACCCATGACTGTGAACCATTTCGCGAAATTTTTAACTTTTTGGTTAAAATTTGACAGACGATGGTTTTTCGAAAATAACCCTGCTCGGAAGCATGGTTAGTTTTTACCAAGTTCTGAGAGCCAATGAGCTATGCCACAGGTGAGAAAAGAGCTTCGATGTGTTTCACTGATTTTTCCTTGAATTTTTTTTCACCAATGCAATGTATGGATGTTTAACATATACTTAACAAATTCGTTTATTCAACCCGAAATGAAATGAGATAAATTTTATCTATCAAATAGGAGCAATTGAACACCAAAAATTCATCCAATTCCAACCTGTACTGAATAAATAAATTCGCTGTTATAGAAACATCTTCATCCTCACCTTATATATGCTCTCATTGAGTAAAACAACTATCAATCTGTTAAATATGAAATGGTTCGCATTCTGAACTGATTTTAACCACTCGAGGAGAAGTAACCATCGAACTGTCAAATTTTAACTAAAAAATAAAAAGTTAAAAATTTCGCGAAATGGTTCACAGCCTAAAACATGAAAAAATAGCAAAGTAAAAGTTAGTTTTCACTTGGAAGGAAAGGGGTGTAAGTGCCCCATATGAGCAATGCCAGCTCAACTAACAAAACGGTTTGTCTCGATTATTTTTTGTTGGAATGAAATTTTGCTGATATGTTGGATCCCACGCAAGGATTCATTTTCCATGAAACAAAATTTATAAATAACAGTTTTTTTCTTTCAAAATATATCTTGAAAACTACTTATTCGTTAAAAATGACGCCAACGGAAAAGCTGTAGGAAATTAAGTGTATTTTCGGAAAAAATACACTGAAAGAAAAAATTGCAAAATCAAAATAAAAAGCATAAAACGTGAATTATCTCAAAACATGTCCCCTCAAATTCGTATCATCTTTATTAATGATAAGTTAAAACATGTTTTAAAATCTGGCGAAGAGCTACTAATGAGCACTCTTTCGGATTTTTATTTTATTCCGACAAATTTTTCAAAAATTTCCAAATTTCAGTTATTTTTGTAAAATTAATACAAGATTGAATTCTTTGCATAATATTGAACAAATTACGTCATATAAACTTATTTCTTAGGTTCAGCCATTCTAAAGTTAGATCATCACAAATATTTTATGAAGATTTTGTTTTTTCGATGTCAGGTCACTGAAGGGGAAGGGGGGGGGGGGGTGAGAAACTATGAGATTTTTTTAATCAGGCAAATCAGGGATTACATACAATTAGAATTCAAGGAAAATCGATGTCTAACGATGTTTCCATTTCCGAAAAAGCGAATTCTTAGATTACTAAGATCATGAGCTATGAGTAGCGCAAGATACAGCCCACACAAGTACGTTACATGTACGCTGTCGTCACGCAGTGAGACAATTTTGTACTATTATCCATACTATCAGCAAGGCTGCTATTACTAGAACCGTTGTCCCGAAGAAAGTAATATTTTTAGTTACTCATATGATATATAACGTATACGCATAAACGCTAGCCCCGCCGATGACAAAATTCTGAACTATTTTCCATACCATATTGAAGGGGACAATCACTTGTATAAACTTCTCGAAGACCACTACCACAGAGAACAGATTAACAGGCTCGAAGGAAGTAAGATTTTTTGTGTGTAAAATCTGTCGGTAGCGCCCTCCAGAAATAGTTTGCCAAACGCATAAAAAAAATATTCATGTACCTTTATCAATATTTCTTTGTGCTGGAGTTACATAGCAGCGATGGCAGCGACATCAAGATTTAGTTTACCACTTACTGCTCGAGGGGTGCTCTATTGAAGGATTACTTGTAGATTACATAAAAAACTTTTACACTCTTTTTGTCAATTACCTGGTAGTCTGTTCTCTGTGCCACTACTTTCTTGGTAATCAGTAGCGTAAGTTACAGCGTATACTGTAATATTACATATACGGTAGCGCCACATAGTGAGGCAATTCTGCGCTATTTTCTATATCATCTGCAAGGCTGCTATTACTCAAACAACTTTCCCTAAGAAAGTAATACCTTAGGTTACATGGATTATAAGCTATAGCAAATAAAACGATGTTGCATATACACTAGCGCTGCACGTTGAGAATATTCTGGACTATTTTCAGTGTCATTTCCGAGATAACAGTCGTTTGAACAACCTTCCCGAAGACTGCAACTTTTTAAATAGTCAGTAGCGTAAGATACAGCCTATACAAGAATATTACATATGCACTACTGCTGCCTGCCCGCTAACCTACCTTTCAATGAAGACGATTGTAATATGATTCCAAGATATGCACTTACACCCTTTTCACTCCAAGTAGTAATTCCCTATAATCGCTTGGAATGAAAGGGGTACAAGTGCATAACTGAGAAGGAAAGGGGTGTAAGCGCAAATAACATTTTCAAAACTATCTTATAAATCCCGAAAATCAAACTGATTTTCCAAGATTTCAATGGAATTTGATAAAGTAAAGCTAACACAACCATAGTGCGTCATTAGTTTTGTATTATATAATCTGACGAATTTTCTTGACGATGTTAACTTTGGATCTGATTTTCTCGAAATTTACTTTTTGTCACTTACACCCCTTTCCTTCTGACCCAGTTAATTGTAATCGCTGCATATATGATTGTGGCTGTGACCTTATTGTGGTATTGTGACATTTATACTAGGGTGACGGATCCATATTTCGCCACTTTTATCCAAAAAATGTACATGAAACGAAACAGAACAAGGTTCTATAAGTTCAGATATTTGATAACATGAAAATGTTATACTTCGGACATGTTTTTTACTGATTCAATCATCATATTCATACTAAATTGTGTATTTTTCTCGTTATATTGATTATTTAAATGTGTATTCTGGGCCCAAATTTCGCCACCCAGTTGCCAAATTTCGCCAGCCTCTGGACCCAAATTTCGTCACTTTAGAAAAACCCGATTCAAATAGATTTTAATGTCAAATTTATAAATGAATTCTCTATATTCCTAATAAATCCAGTTGTTAAATAGATTTTGCTTCGTTTTCAAGTGATTGTTCATGAAACGTTTTTGAAAATCAATAAAATACCAATAAAACCACAAATAAATCAATGAAAAGCAACAAAATAGGAGAAATATTTTTACATATTGAATAAAATTCACTCATAAAACAACTTAATTTTCTCTGTCTTCAGTAAATATATGCGAATCGAAGGCCTTAGGAAATTCTAAGTGAAGCGACGGCATTTTATTCAAGCAATTGAAAAGAATTCAAAATATTTTCTTCTGTATTCACCTCTCTAAGGTCTACATCATTTACAGCATCGCAAAACCCACTAAAAAGGTCATAACTTTTATATCTTTCAATATTTTTTCACCAAATTTGGGGGATTTCCCGAATATCTATAGATAATGGCCATATAACTTATGACCCCGGCGTTAGTCCGGAGTTCCCTGGGGTGCCGTGACATGGGTTTTTTTAGATGCAGATGCCAAATATTTGAAATTTGTTTGAAATCTGTTTGAAAATATTTGAAATTTTTGTAGCCATATCATCGACTGTGGACATATCAGTTACTTTGCCGTAGCACTATGGGGCAGAACCCGAAAAAGCTCGGACAAAACCTCAAAATTTTTATTTGAGATATTCTATCAAACTTAATATTCTACGTATAGTAGACACATAATCTATAAGAAATATACATAAATTGTTTTAATAAGTAGTTTTTCAATAGGCATTAAAGAAGGTGAAACACAGTGTAAAAAAATTTTGGAAAATGCAAAAATAAATATCATTTAATCTTTTAGTATCTGGCTACCATGCTGCTTAAAATTCTATACTTTTAAAGGACAATTCACATTAAAGGGATTATAAACTAATAGTTTAGGTGATATTAAGACAGATTTTTTACTAGTAGGCTTTGTTCTGACGAAGTGTTTTAGAACAAAATATTTGTTATTTTTATCAATTTTCAATAGCGTGTAGAAAAAGATTTCCACAGATTTCCGCTCTGTCACTACCATAAAATCAACATTCAGGGTGTTAACTAGTAACAAGCAAAAAATTAGCTGCTACTAGTTGCGATGTTCGGAGATATTCAAGTTTTTCGAATGCATGTTTTCCGGCATTTTAGGCTACAAATTAGTAAATGCGCGCGCCAGTACGAAGTTCATTCCTGCTGTACGTTAAATAGTCATGCTTGTATATGTAAGACATAGCATTATTATCGTTATGAGATACATCGGAGTCGATAAGGGGAATTCAGGACATTGTAAAGGCGACTACTTAACAGCTTTTTCCCAATTAGCTCTGTTTCAAGTCAAGTTGGCAGTAGAATATGTTCGATTGGACTTTCAGCTCGATTCAACTAGCCTCCATTTTGTTTATTTAGAGTCGAACATGTTGATACGTGTTTGCAGGATAAACAGATTGCTATACTCTGTCAGTTACTCGTTATTTTTTGTGCCTTCTGCCAGGATTTGGCTGAGACCGATGACAGCCTATCTCGCCACTCATATCCTTTTGCTGCGTATGGCCAAACTAATGAATTAAAAAAATTACATGAATGCACTAAAGCAGATAGTAGGGTAAGTTAACCTATATAGTAAACCCTCTACCTGTAATGGACACTCGGATAAAATTTCGGTATTTATTAGCTTATACTTCTTATTTCTGAGGATATATAACATGAAACAGACCGTACTAAACATAACACACATTTGAGTTGATAAAATTTTAGCTGCATTTCATTATTAATGCTTTAAAATTGACGTTTTCAACAAGTGGGTCCATTATATACAATGCAAAAAATGTCGCCATTACCGGACTCTCTCCATGCAAAATACACTAAAATTCCTATAATGGACCCGGTCGTTATTCTATTGTAAACCGCAAGGGTCCATGAAAGGAAAATAGACATTCCAATCTGTTTTAAAAAATCTGTAAAATATAGATTTGCATCAGAAATTGATATATTTAGGCTTATTCGAAAGTTACTAATATTGTAAGTGCCATTGGTTGGGTGTTTAGCGTAACGAGTTCAAAATAATGTATAGAAAGGTCCACAAATGGTTGATTTACCCTATACCAGAATAATAATACTAAATTACTCTTGATATACAGATTGTGATAATTTGTATAGGAGGTCGTCAGACTACCAATTTCGACTACTTAAAAAATGTGTTTGAGTATTTAAAATATTTATAACTTGATTCCCGTAAGTCCTACAATTTTGGTATGTTCAGTAACTTTACGTAACTTTACAAGACAAACAACTTTTCTGAAGACACAATATTTCTAAAGTCATTATTTAATAAGTTAGATCTCAACGCCATCTATAGGAATAAAAATAGAACTACTTAAAATTTACAGAAAGATGCGCAATTTTATTACAAACAATGTTGCTGAAGACAATAAAGCTTTACGAAGCATATGAAAGAAGTTATGAGGTTTTGTCCGAGCGCGGGACCAATCTGCCCCACTGTGCGTAGTTACGAGTAAAAGAACATTTCAGCGTCAGTAATATATGTCGTGTCGCATATCAAAAAACGTCACAAAATTTGACAAAATAGCTGGCGACCATCTCATGTCTCAGAAGCCATGTGACCGGTTCCGGCCCCGGGAGGGTTTCTTTTCTGATTCAAGCACGGAACGGATTTCGAAGGAACTTGTCCAAGACCTGGCTTCTGAGAGACATGAGTTGATTGGCAATCGCTATTTTGTCAAGTGGTGATGTTTTTGACGTAGGACTACGTCTTTGTTTACTATACTGGGACTGGCCCAGTAAACCATTTGGTTTGTATATCTCGATTGCAACTGACAGTGTTGGGCACCGCTAATTCGCTAATTCGCTAACCGATAGAATTTGCTCGATAATCGTGGAAATTTCGCTAATCACTAATCGCAAACTGCAAATTAACAGTTACTGTTTATTTTTGAACATATCGCAATAACTTGCATTGCAATCTATCGCTGTACAAATTATTTGTAATTTACATTTATTACATGGCTTTTCTTAATTTACCTAAGATCAAAACCTATTATAATGGATAAAATGCTTTACAGTTTATTAATTTTAAAATAAACAGCGGCATTTTATTTGGAATCATGGCCCAGTAACAATTCGGCTAGTCTGAGTATAAATTATAAAGTATAACTAGCGTTTCTCGATTGGTCGGTTAGCGAATTAGCGGTGCCCAACACTGGCAACTGAGATGTACGAAATCATATCTGAACGAAAAAGTTATATTTCACGCCATATAAGAACATATATGTACCAAAGTGGAGGCGATATACGTGCGAAAATTTTGACAACTATTTGTAATTCTATTTTGCGTAGTTTTTATAACACGCAACTAAATACTCCTGAATATATGATTAAGATATAATCAAATATTGCAATTGTCTATACTGCTTTATAATTCACAGTCATGAATTGTATATGAGGACACGCACGACTGCAAAACAACTTAATGTTCACTTCGATTTGACATACTCTAATCATTATACAATTCCAATGTGAAATTGACATGAAAACGATTTAATGTAAACTTTCTATTACGATTTTGTGTTATCTGGGGGGTAGCACTTTGTCTAAACGAAAATAGAATTGTAATGTTTGAATGAAAGATTTCAAATGCTAATAACTACTAGACTACTGAACGAAACTGAACAATTTATGTGTCGTTGGATAGCTAAAATGACCACCAATTTTATAGGGGAGTGAGAGAGCAATTTTAAGGGGGGCGTAAGAGGAGGGGCTCCTATACAAATTAAACACAAATTTCCTCAATACTTGAAAACTAATCAAGCAAATGGAACCAAATTTGGCATGTGGGGGTTTCAGAAGACACGATTTTTTTTTCTACGGTGTATTGAGACCTCTTCTCCTTCTAAGAGGGGGAGGCTCCTGTACAACTGAAATACAAATTTCCTCAAAACTAGAACTAATCAAGCAAATGCAACCAAATTTGGAATGGGGTTTCAGAAGGCAAGATTTTTTTCTATACCGAATTGAGACCCCTCCCCTCTTTCGGAGGGGGGGGGCTCCCATACAAATGATATACAAATTTCCTCATAACACGAGAACTAACCAAGCAAAAGGAATCAAAATTTGCATGTGGGGGTTTTTGGAGGTAAGATGTACTGAGACCCCTTCTTCTTCTAAGAAGGAGGGCTCCCATACAAATGAAATTCAAATTTTTTCATAATTCGAGAACTAAACAAGCAATTGGCTCCAAATCTGGCGTGTGGGGATTTTTGGAGGCATGAATTTATTTTGAATTTGTTTATTTTATGATAGTTTGAGACTCCTTACCCCTGTGGTAGGAGGATAAGGACTCTCATACAAATAAAACAGAAATTGGTCATTCATTACCATTTCAACCTTTATGATGCACACAAGTGATTTTTAAAAGAAATTTCTATGTCTCGAAGGTCGCAGGCGTTGTATTTATGAACCCCTGTCCACGTATTTTCAAAGCCACTATTGCATTAAATCAGTGGTGGCCAGGCAAAGGCATGGTGCGTGGCAAACGAGATCGCCCCATGATGTCGCGGGCCGCAAATTCCTCTGGCCATTCCTTTGCATTACAAAATGCAAAATATTCGGCAATAAAAACCATTTGTTGGGAATTACCACAAGATTTAAAACGGAAAGCATTTGGACTATGAAATGCACGAGGCATTACTACTGATTTGAATGACTGTGTCATCAAAAAAGTTATTCATAAGTCCACCATCACTAAAGTCAGTCCGCACTGTCCGCAGTCCGCGGGCCGCACAAAATATTTTGCAGGGCCGCAGTTTGGCCATCACTGCATTAAATGAAGAATTGGATCTGAATATTTCGCTCTTCTCTTTTAAACATTCACTTAAACAATGGGATTCACAGATTCTTATAAACATACATATGCCAGAAATGTAGTTTACATTAGTCTTTGATCTGATGATCTGATATAGTCCTACGTCACCCTTTCGTACAACCCTTAGGGCTGCATACCTTGTAGTTTTTGATATGCGACACGACATATGTTACTGATGCTGAAGAAACTCCGGAATAATTCCGGGGCCATAAAACATATCAACATTATCTATAGATATTATGAAAATAGAAAAGATTTTCGGGACATCCCCCAAATTTGGCGAAAAAATATTGAAAGATATAAAAGTTTTTAAAAAAACCAATTTAGTGAATTTTGCGATGCTAAAAATGATGTAGACCTTAAGTGGAAATGTGTTTATTTTTCACATTCGCGGTAAATATTAGCGCTAGAGGCTCACTAGGTAAGAGAAAATTATAGAAAAGTGATATCAGTAAGTTGAAAGGTATCTGAAGCAGTATAGGCAAGGTTGCCAATCATTCTAATCTGTTCTAAAGCGTGATAAGAAAAAAAAGTAGAATCTTCCGTTATATTTTACTAGTTTAATATTCCGACAGATATTCATTTCTCCTGCGAGTTATTCTATTTTCAGATACCAAGACAAGATTTTGATGGAAACGAAGGAGGTAAAAGTAGGTAGGTAAAAACCCGTAAGTCTTGCGCTGAGTTTAGCTCCAAGCCAAGCGGAAAAAGAGGTAAATCTTGCGCTGAGTTTAGCTCCAAGCCAAGTGAAAACCCGTAAGCCTTGCGCTGAGTTTAGCTCCAAGCCAAGCGGAAAAAAGGTAAATCTTGCGCTGAGTTTAGCTCTAAGCCAAGTGAAAAAAAAACGTAAGTCTGCCCTGAGTTTAGCTCCAAGCCAAGTGAAAGAAAAGCCATAAGTCTTGCGCTGAGTTTAGCTCCAAGCCAAGCGGGAAAGACCTGTAAATCTTGCGCTGAGTTTAGCTCCAAGCCAAGTGAAAACCATAAGTCTTGCGCTGAGTTAAGCTGCAAGCCAAGCGGGAAAAGCTGTAAATCTTGCGCTGAGTTTAGTTCCAAGCCAAGTGAAAAAAAAGGAAAAAGAAAACGTAAATCTTGCGCTGAGTTTAGCTCCAGGTCAAGTAAAACAAGTAATGAGGATACTTGCGCTGAGTATGGGCCCAAGCCAGGAAAGGTGAGGCATATAAAGAAGAATTTATCATGTGTTGATTTGGGCTTTTAGCCGCTAAATAGATGAGACTGTTGGGAGATTTGTAACCATGTAACCATGAAAGAATATTTCATTTGGGGTTGTACGGTGGCATTCAGGAAAAGTCACAATGTATGGTGCAACAGAGTAAAAGGATTAGGCAACTAAGTTTGGGGAACTGGTTGGTCTAATTCAGGTATCAACGGAGGCGGGAGACCTGGTGAGTGCCGTGAGCGAAATGATAGCATGACCATCGTCTCGCTATATTGATGGATATTTGCAGGCCATCCACTAGTTTTTGAGTTGCCAGCTGTTCACGATTGTGATGTTTGGCATCCTTAAATGTAGTCTGAGTAAATAAAGTTTTGAAAAAGATTGAAGGGTGCAAAGGACGGAGGCAGTTTGCACAGGTTTTCATTTGCATTGACATGGTGAGTTCAAGAAATGTACAAAAGATGGTACCACTTTACAAACGCGAATCAGCAACAAATACTTAACATTCAGGGGTTCGTCGGTGTGCGCCGAGGGGGCCGAGGGAGAGGGCAACAGTCATGAATGGCCAAGGGGTTTCCAGTAAGGCGTAAAAGTGCGTAGTAATCAGAGATTACTTTTGGAATCATTTACGAATTAATTACGTTATCAATGATAATCAGTAGAATAATCAATGATAATCTTAAGTAATCATTGGTAATCATGATTAATTTATAGTAATCACAAGAGATTGATTACTGGTAATCAGAGGTAATCAGTAAAGTAATCAAAAGTAAGTTTTTTTCAAAGGTGCGTAGTAATCATTGTTGTTGGAAACCCCTTGTGAATGGCGTTCAAGGGGCCGAGGCATACGATGCAGGGTTGTGAGTGGGCCATGTTGGACGATTGACGGAAAATGTTGACAATAAATATCGATATTTATTATATCTGTTATCAATAAATAACAGTAGATTATTGATACACATACAAGCAAAAATAAATTGGAAAGTACAAAACTGAATAATATCATGTTAATGTTTTCCTGTAAGCTCAATTAATATCGGCAACTAATGTTTAGTCAAAGGGATATAATCGATGATAGGGACAAAGACGTGATATTTATTTTTCATACATTATCTGCGTATCATAAATTATCTTCGTATTACAATTCGAAACCGAATCTACCAAAATAAAAAAAAATAAAAGACGTTTGGCCACAGAGAACAGACATCCATTCAAGAACAAATTTTTCGGGAATTCTTGGATAAAATTTCAAATTAAAATCACCTAATATGCTAACGACACTACCACTATAGTTTCCCAACTAAATGATTCTTTTGATTTGCACACTGACAACCTTTGGCTCTTCTGGCGCTAGTATATATGGACTATATGCGTTATGCTAGCGCCAGAAGCTAGCTGTTGTGAGTTTAGTGTAGAATTTTATGCGCCTTTAGCGACACCATCACTATAGTTTTCCAACTAATTTGACATAAGTTTTATTCAAGTGGGGACCTTTCGCTTGGATGTCTGTTCTCTGTGGTTTGGCATCATTTCACTCACTCTTCGGAAATATTTCTGAGTGTGAGACCAGAGGTAACAATATCCATTTGTTTATATTTGTACAAACATTGCAAAATAAACAAACATTGCACATTGTTGTTTTGTTTTCAATGTCGTGGTGCGTATAAACTGGCATTTTTAACTTGTAGAAGCATCAAGCATCATTTCTAAAGCGCAGAAAGCAGTTAGATCGAAATTAAGAAAAAATGTTTCCAATACCTCCAATACCTCATCTAAACTATTGCATTGTTTGGAAACATGGGGTTCTAGAACGCAGTCCTTTTCGTCTTTGCGATTTGGTTTCGTAGAAGAAAATGATTTGCTATAGTGAATGATACCGGCACGGATAAAGTTGCGATCGGAACGCTGAAATGCTTTAGGTGGTTTGAGGCGACGTGTCCAACCGGAGTTTCGATATTCACCGCAGTTACCGATGTTGATCCCGGTAGTCTGTGTAGTTCGTAGTTAGCCGGAGTGGGACACGGAGTGGCGCCGCTGGCACGTTCGACTGTAGGTCATCTCGGGTAAAGGTATTGAAGGTTTACGCCTAACATCGTGCATACCCAAAGGGATTGAGTAATGGTAAACAGAGGAATTTGTGTCAGGGGGCTGGATAGTTATGCATTGAGCTATAAAACTGATTGTCAATTACTGTGGGATTTAGGGTTGCGAACTTGAATCATGAGGATCATCTTTTGTTTTGTTGAGTGATAGAACTCAACGAACCCTCAGATAGGGGGAACCAGAACAGTTATCGAAAACTTAGTGGTGTTCAAAATCGGGAATAGCAACGAGGCTCTATGAACGTTTGTTTTCGAAGCATGTAGGATCATGCCCATTCATTGCCGGGAGGTTCACACTAGAAATGATACGTGTACCCTATAAAAGATTTATCATGCAGCGTTTTCTATTTTGGAATGCCTCATGACAAAATGGAGAGCAGCCTGAGAATGAGCCAACTTCAATACGATTAACAAAAATGGTTGGAGCGCCGCATCAATACTTATATAATGTAGGCAATCTATGTTCGGTTTGGAACAATATCTCATATTGAACTATTTATTTTACGCAAGGGGAGGATGTGGTATTGTGACATTTATACTATATTGAGGGGTTTGCCCGAACTGTGTAATAAGATGTTTACACTAGATTGGTAGAGTCGTGAGTAGCGTGTATCGATGGACAGCGAGGGATGTCAAGGCAAGCGGCCCGTGTAGTCAGTCAGTGTAAGCACCCCAGGACCGGCAACATGGGATATCACACTTATTACAGCCTATAAGTACCTATAGATAGTAGAGTAAACAGGACCTTGTGGGATGTAGGAATGTTCCGGCGGGCGATCGTGATACGACCGGAAGGATTGTTACAATTGAATTTTGCTGACGAAAATTGAGTGAGTACTGTACCTTTCATGTGAATCAAACCATCAACGATATTACATAAGAATAGCCACCGTTAGCTCGCACGATTACTCACCACGCATACATGAGACGAACGATCGAATAATCGCAGTAGAATTGCCGAACTTTATCGCTCTATCGCATGCCGATCGCTCTCTCGCTCAGCCGAGGAGACACCAAACCAGCTAGATATGAGTAAAACTAGAAGTATCTCAACCGCTGGTCGAGACGGTCGCATCCGTCGATCAAAGAAGCGAATTTTTACAAGTGCCACCAGTTCGTTCTGCCGAGTGCAGACAGAAATTTTCACAGCTGCTATTGAAACGCCATTTGTTAAATTACCATCAGAAGTGTGACCGATTCGGATGCTTGTAGGCTATCCCTCTGTGTCCTGAGATTTTGACTGTGCATACCACGTGATCATTACTCGAGTCGAACAAAGCCCACTATTGCCGATACGCTGTGTGGGGACAAATCCATACGTGAGCAAGAAAAGGCCTTCGAAAGAGGGCCTTTTTTCTTTATTTCTTCATAGCGATCGGCAAGAGCGCACACCCGTAGGAAGGACATCAGTGCGTGCGGCTGTGAGATTCTTCTACGGCTGGGAAGGTCAGCGCACACATGCGTTCTTCGCGATTAAATTGATCCAGTGGTACTCAGCGGTGACGTAACGCAACTCGGACTGACGATATATCATCTTTAAAGACCCCTTCCACCAAATATATTATATTAACAATATAGTTTACTCTTCTACAATCCTGAAGACACGACTACTAGCGCCATAGCGGCATAAAAGGTTACCAATGTACACCGTAAATTCGACACGTCTATCGGAAACAACTCAACTTTCAGTACAGAGTTTAGCCAATTCTAGATAGAAATTACAAAAGGGCGAAAGCCGGAAATGTAAACAAAACGGGAGAGGGACCAGCTTAAAAAAACCAGCTCTCGCTCGGTTTGTTCGCGCTTGCGACATTCGCCGTTTTGTTGGTTCTATTTTCAATTCACGATTAAGAAGCTCTATCGCTTTTGCATTCATGAAATAGACCAAATCATGCCGTCAATTGACAGAAACCGACGTGACGCCTTTGTTTACATTTTGGACTATTTTCTTTTCCATTTATATCGAATGTAGCGTGTGTGTTGCACGTTTTACAGATATTACGGCTTTTCTAATTCAGTTATGCTGCTGTTTAAACAACAAACATGCCGTTTAAACACCTGAATCTTTGCTGGATTCTGTCATTCGTTATGTAAACAAAGGAACCAGCATGGTATGGATAGTAACACAATTAATTTTTATACCTAAGTACAATCTACAAGAATGACGTCATAGCGTTAGAAATAGCATATTCTGTCTACCGCAGCTTTTCTTATGTATTGGTTGCACGCTTAAAAATTTTTATTACAAAAAGCTTTTAGTCACCTTTTTGTCCACAAGAGGGTGTTACTTTTGCGTCTTTTCAGATATATATGGGATTTTGCGAAGTGAACCATATTGTTAATATAATATATTTGCTTCCACGGAGCTGGACGAAAGGATGCGCCAAAATTGGCATGGACAAGTTTCCGTTTTATAAGCGTCCGTGCCATCTCGAGATTGCATAGCGGCTATGAGGACGTCTCCCAGCTCGTGTACGAAACCTTGCGCCGCGGTCTACTGTTTTACCTGACTCACTGCGAATATGCGTGTTATTGAAATAAAACGTCACCATGCGTTTTATTCGTTTATAACGCATATGCAGCTAATATCGATAACAACCGATTTTTTATAAGTTGTGCTTTTGTTATTGCATTTAACTTGTAAAAAGTTGCATAAATAACAATTCAGTTTCACAATACAATTATTGCGTACTACTAGTACTTGCAATATAACGTTTAAATACGTTATTTTTAGTGATCAAAATCAACGATATTTTCGATACAAGGGCGATATTTTTCGAAACCTTTCGAACCAACACGATACCGCGAATACAACGCTATGCGCAGTGAGTCAGGTAACACAGTAGTAATGCCCGCTGGTAGTGATAGTTAATTAGGAACTAGTGGTGATGAAGTAAATTTGTACGCAAAAGCGCTTAAATAAACTTAAAATGTAACATGGCGCCCAACCTAAAGCCCACTACCGCGTGCAAAATAATTCGTGAAATTTTCGTGAATATCAAGTGAACTTTGAAGGAACAGTCGGTGATATAAATAAAACTTACTATGGATCTAGAACATCTTTTTCCCGACGAGTTAGACTTTTAGTTAGATTAACATAACATCAGCAACAATTAGAGCAATAACTCGAAGGTCAATCACAGCAGCTATGCGAATGTTGCACAATCGAACTATTCAAGGTGCGCAATTAGACCAGGAACAACAGACACAGCAAATGCAATATATTGTCCATGGAACAATGCGACGGTAGCAGTCAAAAAGAAAAACGGCTCCATGAGCCTATGTTTGGACGCAAGAAAATTAAATTCTGTGTTAGTGCAAGAGGCATACCCCATCCCACATATAGCTTCGATTATGAACGATTTGAGTGGATCGAAATTCCTATCTTCCATCGACTTGAAATCAGCATTCTGGTAAATACCACTTGAAAACGAGTCCAAGCAGAAAACCGCCTTCACGATCCCGCAGAGAGGCCACTTCAAGGGGTCGGGCACTCAGCACATAGTGCCCCGGCACTGCAGAGATATCAAACGGCACACCTCTAAAGCCTTATAAAAATAACATTTATAGGGCTTTACACACCTCCGGTTCAATTTTACATATGAAATGGGAGCACGGCCAGTTGTCAAAATCATCTCGCACGGTTGCCAGAACTATCAGATTTTAACGAGTTTAACAAATCTTGCAGTTCGGCACTTTCGGTACAGCATCGGCACAGTTCGCCTCGTTTCAAGTCGCCTAACATAAAAACGGCTATGCCGAGTGACCGACCCCTTGGGCCACTTTCAATTCACCGTAGTTCCCTTTGGTCTATCAACGGCCAGTCAGACACTTTCACGCATTATGAGTCAGTTCATCGATCTCGAACCGAGAGTTTTCATATACCTGGATGACTTGGTACTACTGTTTTACCTGACTCACTGCGAATATGCGTGTTATTGAAATAAAACGTCACCATGCGTTTTATTCGTTTATAACGCATATGCAGCTAATATCGATAACAACCGATTTTTTATAAGTTGTGCTTTTGTTATTGCATTTAACTTGTAAAAAGTTGCATAAATAACAATTCAGTTTCACAATACAATTATTGCGTACTACTAGTACTTGCAATATAACGTTTAAGTACGTTATTTTTAGTGATCAAAATCAACGATATTTTCGATACAAGGGCGATATTTTTCGAAACCTTTCGAACCAACACGATACCGCGAATACAACGCTATGCGCAGTGAGTCAGGTAACACAGTAGCAACCCCAAATTATGAAAAACCGTTTACAGTTGCTTGTGACGCAAGCGATGTCGCAATAGAAGGTGTGCTCACGCAGGATAACGAAGGCGATGAAAAACTACAAGATATACAGCCCTAAGGGTTGTACGAAAGGGTGACGTAGGACTATATCAGATTATTAAAGACTACTGTTTTACCTGACTCACTGCGAATATGCGTGTTATTGAAATAAAACGTCACCATGCGTTTTATTCGTTTATAACGCATATGCAGCTAATATCGATAACAACCGATTTTTTATAAGTTGTGCTTTTGTTATTGCATTTAACTTGTAAAAAGTTGCATAAATAACAATTCAGTTTCACAATACAATTATTGCATACTACTAGTACTTGCAATATAACGTTTAAGTACGTTATTTCTAGTGATCAAAATCAACGATATTTTCGATACAAGGGCGATATTTTTCGAAACCTTTCGAACCAACACGATACCGCGAATACAACGCTATGCGCAGTGAGTCAGGTAACACAGTAATGCAAAATGCATTTCTGGCATATGTATGTTTATAAGAATCTGTGAGGGCCATTGTTTAAGAATGTTGAAAAGAAAAGAGCGAAATATTTAGATTCAATTTTTCATTGAATGCAATGGTGGCTTTGAAAATACGAGGATGGGAGTTTCATAAGTACAACGCCTTCAACCATTGAGACATAGAGATTTCTTTTAAAAATTACTTGTGTGCATCATAATGGTTGAAATAGTAATGAATGACCTGCCCACAGATTATTGTTTTAAATAAGATTATGCGTAGCTTGACATGTTTCAATAATCTTACTTTAACTCGCTTGTGGCCTTTAAAAGGGCCATTGGTTGCAAATAACATTAAAGCCCAAGCACGTTCATCGCAAATCTGACGTGCCATTCGAATGTCCTTCTCTTTTGACATGAATGGCAATAGGCACGTAAGTAAGCGGTGTCGATTCACTGTCTCTTACTCCGAGAAGGTTTTACTAGTTTACTTTCACAGCTTACCGCTTGTTACATAGCAGAAAATATGACAGATACGCAAAAATCTCTGTTTTATTTGGATGAGAGTCCTTATCCACAGGGGTGAGGGGTTTCAAACCATTATAAAATAAATTTCAGACAAACAAATTTCGCAATTCATCTTCAATTATTTTTGTTTTTTGACCGAATAACAATAAAAGAAAACTGTAACCGTGCAAAGTTGTACGACACACGAATTAAACGATTAAAACTATGTTATTGTTAAAAACACTTGCACGACGGTAAACTGAAATTTATTTAGAGTGCGCGCAGCAGCGATTTGAAAACGCGACCGTCCGGTGTGACTTCAAGGCGAGATAATGATAATTATGAATTAAATGTATATGAATATATTTATTAAACTACCAATTACTGTCAACAAATTCAACACCGAATGTTTCTTTGTCTTGTTCAGGAAAAATGTAGGTAGGATGCTGAACACAGTTTATAAAATTGATTTCGTTATAGCATTTGATGAAGCTGTGGATTTTAACTTTTTTAGATGTTTTTTGAGTAATCTGCTGTAAGTGCTCGTCTTTCTCAATTTCTTTAGGCGTTCCTTCATAACCGAGTCCGCTAACATTATTTCCTTTAAAAATAATAACACAACTAAACGTAAACACACGACTCAATATGTACCGTCATCCGGGGACCAACACTTTTGAACTTTGACTTTGTATAACTTTCGAAGTATACCGTTTAGGTCCAAGTGTAAGTAGCCAAAACTTGTATAGTGGTGAGTACTTTTGATTTATGATTATGAGAAAAAATATAAACTAAATGAATCTGTAGAATGAACCGAAAATAGAGGTGTTGCAAGTTACCCAGTAAACGGGGTTACTTGCAACACTTTTCTGATTTTGCGTTTCTTATAATTTTATATCTGATTTCAAACCCCGAATGACTATTTTGAGATATTTCGAATGTATTTGTAGTAAAACAAGAGATACTGGAGGCGTTTTTTGTTTCCCAATTTTGGGAATCGCTTTTTTAAAGATATTCGGTGAAAATGCAGCATGTCGGCGAACTCCAAATTGCCGTTTCAAGGCACGTGGAATTTTTCACAATTTTAATTTTTCTGGAGATGGTGGTAGACAAAACAACATCGTACAGATTCAAACTTACTTTGTACATACTGTCTATTACGATAATTTTGGTTTTTACAAGTGCTGCAAGCCGCGCCATATTGGAAGTAACAACACGAATTCATCGTTTCTTCTCCAAGTATTCACGCAGAAAAATGGTGATAGTTTGAAACAACAATCCCCTGTTGTTGAATTCAACTTGTATCATATTTTTGAATCAAAAAAACATTGTTTAAACTGAATTCGTACTTCTTTTACTTCTACTAGATTGTTTATAAACCCAAAAGTACTTATTTTTGATTCTACAATTTTTTTTGATAGAAACTAGCAATTATTTGAAATAACAAACCTTATTGTTGAACTAAAAAGTCAAACAGTTAGAATCAAAAAAATATCTGGGTTAGCCTTCAGTCAACAATATTTTTTGTTAAATTTATACAGATTTTTTTTGCATTTACAATTTTTTTTTCTGCGTGTTGCATACCTATGTTGTTCACTTCGCTCGCGGATTTTGCGTGCGTAACGAGGCGGACTATTCGCGACAGATTAGCGCAGCCCTTAGGTCGGGAAGGCCAAGGGGGCGCAATAAAAACTTTCTAACTTAAAGATGGATAGGAATCAATTCAATTCGATTATTCAAAGACTGTTCTATTTATACTCGAATTGTGGCGATGGTGACATCGTCACAAATCGATATTTTGGAATCGATACTAGTTGTTTTACAATGTTTCTTAATGTTAAAACGAGATAGACTACCGAGACAGCGGGTATCAAAAAAAGGTTCTATATATTTAATTGTTCAATTGCACTATGTACGTAATGCTCAATAAACTGACGTCAATAAACTGACGCTACTTTGCACATCCATTTTTCCTACTCTGAAAGTGAAATTACTTTCGAATCGTATAACAACAAGCAAAACAATGATGTAATGGATTAAACTTAACTAAACAATAGGTAAACATCCCTTTTTTAAAATGGCATTGGGTACAAATGGTTATGTTAACAAACAAATGCGTTAGAGCTGTCAGACTCAGAAGCGCGATGCGCCAAAGTGTAGCAAGTACCCCGGATGACGGTACCTGTAAAAGATTCGATTTTTATTTTTTCTTTTGGAAACATCTAGCCCTTTTAACGAGTACCAATCGAATATTATACAATTGTTTTCATGTTCTTATCCGACCAAAAATGACATCTATACCTATAAAAAAGGATTTCTGTCTGTCTGTCCGTATGTTCCTTATAGAATCAAAAACTACTGAACCAATCGGCGTGAAAATTTGCATGTAGAGGTTTTTGGGGCCAGGAAAGGTTTTAGAGATGGTTAGAGACCCCTCCCCCCACTAAGAGGGGGGCCTCCCATACAAATGAAACACATTTCTGCATAACTCGAGAACTAATCAAGCAAATAGAACAAAATTTGGGATGTGGGTGTTTTTGGTGAAAAGAATTTATTCTATGGTAAATTGAGACCCCTCCCCACTTTAGAAGGGGACTTATGACTCCTCTCCCCTTCAAGAGGGGGGGCTTCCATACAAATGAAATACAAATTTCCTCATAACTCGAGAACTAATCAAGCAAATGGAACCCAATTTGGCACGTGGGTGTTTTTGGAAACAAAAAATTTTTCTATGATGAATTAGGATCCCTCCCCACTTTAGGAGGGGGGGGGCTTCTATACAAATGAAATACAAATTTCCTCATAACTCGAGAACTAATCAAGCAAATAGAACCAAATTTGGCATGTGGATGTTTTTGGAGCAATTTTTCCTATGATGAATTAGGACCCCTTACCTTGGGGCTCACATGCAAGCGAAATACAAATTTCCTCATAACTCTAGAAATAATCAAGCAAATGGAAATAAATTTGACATGTAAGTGGTTTTGGAGGCAAGATTTTTTTTCTATTTTTACCTTTGTTATACTATAACAAAGGTTTAAAAATTGGTCGAAAAACATGAAATTGATCCGAGGCCCAAGTCCCAAGGGAGGGCCAAGTCACATACCAATCGATAGGGTTCGACGATTTGAGCAATGTCTGTGTGTGTGTGTGTGTGTGTGTGTGTGTGTGTGTGTGTGTGTGTGTGTGTGTGTGTGTGTGTGTGTGTGTGTGTGTGTGTGTGTGTGTGTGTGTGTGTGTGTGTGTGTGTGTGTGTGTGTGTGTGTGTGTGTGTGTGTGTGTGTGTGTGTGTGTGTGTGTGTGTGTGTGTGTGTGTGTGTGTGTGTGTGTGTGTGTGTGTGTGTGTGTGTGTGTGTGTGTGTGTGTGTGTGTATGTATGTAATGATTTTTTCTATCGCCTGTTTCTCAGAGATGGCTGAACCGAATGGTTCGCTATTACTTTTGTTTGAAAGGTGTTATTATTGTGCATTTACTTGACCGATGGATTCCGAGGGGAGTTCAGGTACTGTTTCAAACGTTCCAAAGGTAAAAAAATGACTAAATTGGCAACACAGTTCGTAATGTTTTATCGCCATAACTGGCAACACAGGCTCATTGCGTTTCTGTCGCAACCTTCATCGTGACTTCGTGTTAATCATACAAAAGCATTAAACAAATTGTTTTCGAATACGAACGTTATTGCTTGTTTGGATAATGAAGGATAAACTACGCTTTATTCACTATGAAATTTCGGCAAACCGGCGTTGAAAATACAAATTCATTTCATGCTGAATTTCATTCCGTTTCTTTTGATAGAACGGTAATTCCTAGGTTTATTTACTTTGCTCGATTGGTTCCAATAATGAAACAGCGATGATGACACAATTTGACATTTTATCTGTCAAAAGCTAAAAACGACCCTTTCTACGACCGTTCAGAAACACGACTGTTTCAACCGTCGTGTCCAGTAAGGGAATGCGCGCACAATATCTAGTAGATCACTATTGAGTTGCTTCGTGATACGACGTTTCGTTTAAAAGTTATAAGCAAAAATGTGAAAAATACGTGACACGGGTTTCTTCGAAACTACATGACCGATTTCATCGATCTTAGTATCGAATGAAAGCCCTTATTAAAGGTAAATTGTTCAGGAATTTTTAATTGAAAACAAATAAGTAGTTTAAAAGTTAGCGTTAAAAAACTTGTTTTGACAAGGTAATAATTATCGCCTGTTTCTTAGAGATGGCCAAACCGATTTATGCCCTATTACTCTCATTCGAAAGATAATATATCCTAATAGATCACTATTAAATGGTTTTTTGATTGGACGTTTAATTTGAAAGTTATGAGCAGCCGTATAATCCACACCAAAATTAACAATAATTTATAATGATTTTAACCAAGATAATTTACCTAATTTCAATTATTTTAATATCAAACGAGAGGTTTTGACACTACGAATATATATGCAAAATTTCATAAGAATTGGTTTTACCGGTTAAAATATATTAACCGTCGAACACTCGCGCCAACTTTTGTAACACAGTTACTCGCGCGCACAATAGCCCCAAACCAAAGAAAACGTGTGCACTAGAGTTTTGACTGGGAAAACTTGGTTTTAGGTTTATCGAACCTTTGGAAGAGTTTCTTGAAATTGAAAGCTCTATCGTCTGGTGGAATTTAAATTTTTATTAATCCCCCTAAAAGTAAAATAAAAAAAATATTTTTCTTCAGTGTCAATATAACACATTGATGTGTTCTGCAAAGTTATAGAGCATATTATTATAAGATATTTTGCTAAAGACAGTAACCTTCTATCTCTGCAGCGAAGATAGAAAAATCTTATTTATTGTAAAGGAATTTGTAAAATCAGTTTTTCTATTTTTGCTCTTTTTGTAATTGTTGTATGACTTTTTCATGTACTACAAAATTGTACAAATAGTAAAAATACACAACTTTGCTGAAAACAGTATACCTGTATGTTAGCTTGTTTAGGAACTGTAGAACTTTGATTATAAAGAATACCCTAATTTTGACTCCGAATTACTCGACTACCAGCAGACCAGTTTGAAACAACAATCCCCTGTTGTTTAATTCAACTTGTATCATATTTTTGAATCAAAAAAACATTGTTTAAACTGAATTCGTACTTCTTTTACTTCTACTAGATTGTTTATAAACCCAAAAGTACTTATTTTTGATTCTACAATTTTTTTTGATAGAAACTAGCAATTATTTGAAATAACAAACCTTATTGTTGAACTAAAAAGTCAAACAGTTAGAATCAAAAAAATATCTGGGTTAGCCTTCAGTCAACAATATTTTTTGTTAAATTTATACAGAATTTTTTTGCATTTACAATTTTTTTTTCTGCGTGTTGCATACCTATGTTGTTCACTTCGCTCGCGGATTTTGCGTGCGTAACGAGGCGGACTATTCGCGACAGATTAGCGCAGCCCTTAGGTCGGGAAGGCCAAGGGGGCGCAATAAAAACTTTCTAACTTAAAGATGGATAGGAATCAATTCAATTCGATTATTCAAAGACTGTTCTATTTATACTCGAATTGTGGCGATGGTGACATCGTCACAAATCGATATTTTGGAATCGATACTAGTTGTTTTACAATGTTTCTTAATGTTAAAACGAGATAGACTACCGAGACAGCGGGTATCAAAAAAAGGTTCTATATATTTAATTGTTCAATTGCACTATGTACGTAATGCTCAATAAACTGACGTCAATAAACTGACGCTACTTTGCACATCCATTTTTCCTACTCTGAAAGTGAAATTACTTTCGAATCGTATAACAACAAGCAAAACAATGATGTAATGGATTAAACTTAACTAAACAATAGGTAAACATCCCTTTTTTAAAATGGCATTGGGTACAAATGGTTATGTTAACAAACAAATGCGTTAGAGCTGTCAGACTCAGAAGCGCGATGCGCCAAAGTGTAGCAAGTACCCCGGATGACGGTACCTGTAAAAGATTCGATTTTTATTTTTTCTTTTGGAAACATCTAGCTCTTTTAACGAGTACCAATCGAATATTATACAATTGTTTTCATGTTCTTATCCGACCAAAAATGACATCTATACCTATAAAAAAGGATTTCTGTCTGTCTGTCCGTATGTTCCTTATAGAATCAAAAACTACTGAACCAATCGGCGTGAAAATTTGCATGTAGAGGTTTTTGGGGCCAGGAAAGGTTTTAGAGATGGTTAGAGACCCCTCCCCCCACTAAGAGGGGGGCCTCCCATACAAATGAAACACATTTCTGCATAACTCGAGAACTAATCAAGCAAATAGAACAAAATTTGGGATGTGGGTGTTTTTGGTGAAAAGAATTTATTCTATGGTAAATTGAGACCCCTCCCCACTTTAGAAGAGGACTTATGACTCCTCTCCCCTTCAAGAGGGGGGGCTTCCATACAAATGAAATACAAATTTCCTCATAACTCGAGAACTAATCAAGCAAATGGAACCCAATTTGGCACGTGGGTGTTTTTGGAAACAAAAAATTTTTCTATGATGAATTAGGATCCCTCCCCACTTTAGGAGGGGGGGGGGCTTCTATACAAATGAAATACAAATTTCCTCATAACTCGAGAACTAATCAAGCAAATAGAACCAAATTTGGCATGTGGATGTTTTTGGAGCAATTTTTCCTATGATGAATTAGGACCCCTTACCTTTTTAGGAGGGGGGCTCACATGCAAGCGAAATACAAATTTCCTCATAACTCTAGAAATAATCAAGCAAATGGAAATAAATTTGACATGTAAGTGGTTTTGGAGGCAAGATTTTTTTTTCTATTTTTACCTTTGTTATACTATAACAAAGGTTTAAAAATTGGTCGAAAAACATGAAATTGATCCGAGGCCCAAGTCCCAAGGGAGGGCCAAGTCACATACCAATCGATAGGGTTCGACGATTTGAGCAATGTCTGTGTGTGTGTGTGTGTGTGTGTGTGTGTGTGTGTGTGTGTGTGTGTGTGTGTGTGTGTGTGTGTGTGTGTGTGTGTGTGTGTGTGTGTGTGTGTGTGTGTGTGTGTGTGTGTGTGTGTGTGTGTGTGTGTGTGTGTGTGTGTGTGTGTGTGTGTGTGTGTGTGTGTGTGTGTGTGTGTGTGTGTGTGTGTGTGTGTGTGTGTGTGTGTGTGTGTGTGTGTGTGTGTATGTATGTAATGATTTTTTCTATCGCCTGTTTCTCAGAGATGGCTGAACCGAATGGTTCGCTATTACTTTTGTTTGAAAGGTGTTATTATTGTGCATTTACTTGACCGATGGATTCCGAGGGGAGTTCAGGTACTGTTTCAAACGTTCCAAAGGTAAAAAAATGACTAAATTGGCAACACAGTTCGTAATGTTTTATCGCCATAACTGGCAACACAGGCTCATTGCGTTTCTGTCGCAACCTTCATCGTGACTTCGTGTTAATCATACAAAAGCATTAAACAAATTGTTTTCGAATACGAACGTTATTGCTTGTTTGGATAATGAAGGATAAACTACGCTTTATTCACTATGAAATTTCGGCAAACCGGCGTTGAAAATACAAATTCATTTCATGCTGAATTTCATTCCGTTTCTTTTGATAGAACGGTAATTCCTAGGTTTATTTACTTTGCTCGATTGGTTCCAATAATGAAACAGCGATGATGACACAATTTGACATTTTATCTGTCAAAAGCTAAAAACGACCCTTTCTACGACCGTTCAGAAACACGACTGTTTCAACCGTCGTGTCCAGTAAGGGAATGCGCGCACAATATCTAGTAGATCACTATTGAGTTGCTTCGTGATACGACGTTTCGTTTAAAAGTTATAAGCAAAAATGTGAAAAATACGTGACACGGGTTTCTTCGAAACTACATGACCGATTTCATCGATCTTAGTATCGAATGAAAGCCCTTATTAAAGGTAAATTGTTCAGGAATTTTTAATTGAAAACAAATAAGTAGTTTAAAAGTTAGCCTTAAAAAACTTGTTTTGACAAGGTAATAATTATCGCCTGTTTCTTAGAGATGGCCAAACCGATTTATGCGCTATTACTCTCATTCGAAAGATAATATATCCTAATAGATCACTATTAAATGGTTTTTTGATTGGACGTTTAATTTGAAAGTTATGAGCAGCCGTATAATCCACACCAAAATTAACAATAATTTATAATGATTTTAACCAAGATAATTTACCTAATTTCAATTATTTTAATATCAAACGAGAGGTTTTGACACTACGAATATATATGCAAAATTTCATAAGAATTGGTTTTACCGGTTAAAATATATTAACCGTCGAACACTCGCGCCAACTTTTGTAACACAGTTACTCGCGCGCACAATAGCCCCAAACCAAAGAAAACGTGTGCACTAGAGTTTTGACTGGGAAAACTTGGTTTTAGGTTTATCGAACCTTTGGAAGAGTTTCTTGAAATTGAAAGCTCTATCGTCTGGTGGAATTTAAATTTTTATTAATCCCCCTAAAAGTAAAATAAAAAAAATATTTTTCTTCAGTGTCAATATAACACATTGATGTGTTCTGCAAAGTTATAGAGCATATTATTATAAGATATTTTGCTAAAGACAGTAACCTTCTATCTCTGCAGCGAAGATAGAAAAATCTTATTTATTGTATATGAATTTGTAAAATCAGTTTTTCTATTTTTGCTCTTTTTGTAATTGTTGTATGACTTTTTCATGTACTACAAAATTGTACAAATAGTAAAAATACACAACTTTGCTGAAAACAGTATACCTGTATGTTAGCTTGTTTAGGAACTGTAGAACTTTGATTATAAAGAATACCCTAATTTTGACTCCGAATTACTCGACTACCAGCAGACGGATACATTTTAAACATTTTACATTTGCTGATAGTTTTTTTGCATAAATTTTCCCAACAATTTAAATTATTAATGCATTGAATAATTATGATATTTTGCTCACAATAAGTTTGTTGAAGAATATACGTTAGTTAAACAACGATTTGTAACTTTATAACAATATGGCGTTGAAAAACCTACACGTGTTGTATAAAATACAGTAGCGTGAGTTAATAAAAATTGATGAAAATTATTCAAGAAAACTATTGATGTGATTCAAATAGAATGGCATTACAGGAAACTATGCATAGTTCAAAAACCTATAAACTAGACCTTTACTAGACTATGTATATGCTAAAGGATAAGATTTTCTCTTACAACTTACTTTTATTTGCACTTACTCAGATTAATAATAACTTACTTATCCTTACACAGCAATTTCATGAAAAAAGGATCTATCAAAATTTAAAAGAGTTCCTATTTTGTTCAAATTTTGTGAACTTTTTCAATTTTCAAAAATTTTATGTTAACCAACGCACAACGATAACCAAGAGATGAATTATGTTCCGAAGACGTGTCGATTTCTATCTCAAATAGCAAGTAAGACCGTATAACAAAGGTTTCTTTCACCACTAGGTGGATTAAATCGGGTTTTTTTATTGATGGATCCCAAATTTATGTATGCACAAATATCTGTATTTGTGGCAAATGAGGCTGGCAAATGAGTGAACATGTGCAAATATATCACCTCTGTTTTCTAACTCCTATCTCTACCTCCACGAGGTGCCGGCTGGGGTACGGAAAAAAAATCCTTCTTCATTACTTTCCCTTACCGTCCCTTCATCAATTGTAGAATCATCGTTTTACAAAAAAAATATTAATATATGCCTGACCGCATTTCAAGGTCATGACTAAAGTCACGAGTTTGGTCAATTGTCATAGGAACGGAGCCTTTCTCCGAAGAACCGCGCTGAGAAACGCGGAATAACACGCTTTCGGACGAACAGCGTCACACGCAGTACCTTGTAGGGTTGTTGATATTATATCGATATTTGATATTATCGATTTTCTGCCCTTAAAATATTGATATATCAGGCCGATATTGAGCTGACCGATATTCAATATTTTGATATTTGCGGCCGATATCGGCCACGATATTGTCCTTACCGTTTGTAATAAAACGCGCTGCATAACTTTTTGGCAGCCTAAAATCGTCGCAGGCAAAAGCGACTGTGAGTGAGTTGAATTTTTTATCCCGTTGTCTTGTCACAAACAGCAATTAAATTTTGTGTAGAAACCAACGTTTTAATTTTTTTAGCAAAGCGAAATTTTTTTTGTGGATATCACAGTTTGCAGATATTTTTCACCCGGTTTTACCTTTGTTATACTATATATCAAAGGTTTAGAAATTGGTCGAAAAACACGAAATTGATCCGAGGCCCATAGGGCCGAATCACATATACCAATCGATAGAGCTCGACGAACTGAGCAATGTCTGTGTTTTTTTTTTAACGAGTAGGGAAATCTGCTATCAGACACCTGAGAAGACAACTCAGGGAGTGGGGTTAAGTATCCCGACCCCCCTACTGAGGCGTGAGGATCCAGACCCACTAAAACCCTACTCGAGTCTCCAGCCTCAATCCCCCCTGGAACCACCTTATCGGTATTACTTCAGGGAGGGGCTATTGTGCTTAACGCACACTCTTAGATAACTACTGGACTATGGTAGTTAGGCTGTTTATTCGCCGTTGATCGGCTTTCCAGTGGTTTTGTAGCTCAAGTACGATCTGAGTAGCAGCCGCATTGACCGCACCCCAGACGTCCGAGCTAGAACACATCCTTTGGACTAAGTTATCCGGAGTAGTGTCCTGTCCGCTAACTGCCATCATGTTGCTTCTCACGCCCGCGAAACGAGGGCACATGAAGAAAGCACGTTCTGCAGTTTCCTCGACGTCCGCGCATTCCGGACACTCGGGGGACTCCGCATGCCCAAACTTGTGCAGATACTGTCTAAAACAACTGTGTGGCATGTGGTGTGAACAGAGCTTAATGTTGAGCATAACGCGTTACCCTAGTAACGCTTCGCCCGACCTACCACCACCTCCACCACTCATAAGCGCGACCGGGCAGAGCTGCTCCTACCATCCCGGCTTTTGGACCAACACTCGCCGAGGTAAGTCGCACATCTGGCGATCCTGCCAAATCTTCGGAGTACCACCGGAATTTGTTCTTGCATAAGATTGTTCAGCAGCGAACAAAAAAATAATCATTGCAATAGCAAGCGGATTGGGACAACCGCGTCACGCAAGTACAGTGAAAAAAACTGCTCAACTCGTTTCAAAACGACGCCATTGCAAAAAAAAACCTGCTTTCGCTATTCTGAAATGACGCCATAATAAAAATTGCAGCAAAGTAGCGCCATGCAAAATAAAGCACCGCTTAAAACGCTTCATAGCGATTTAATTGCAGCAGAGTAGCGCCATGCAAATACAGCACCGCTTAAATCGCTTCATAGCGACGCCATTGCAAAAAAAAAAAAAAAAACGCAAAAATGTTCGATTGCATCATTCCAAACGTCGCCATTTTGAAATCGCAGCTAAGCAGCGAGCAAATTATAGTGGATTGGGACAACCACTCTATGAAGCGCATGCCAATCAAAGATTCAAAAAGAATGAATACCAGCATTTTATTGTCTTCTTTTGCACAACCTAAATTCCCGCTAAAATATCAAATAACGCATTATCGAAAATTACAGGATACAAATCTCTAAACTGCACTCCCAACCAAAATCGAGCAATGGCAAACCAGGGAAAATACGTTCGAGCCCAGGAAGACCGCGAGCATCCCCCAAGCACCCATGAGCCGGAAGAAGCAAACCGCAGTGATATAGACGACGAAAGTATGACTCACGATAGCAGCAGCGAATATTCAGTGAGCGGAAATGAGACCAGTGCCAGTGACAGTAGCAGCTCTTGCAGTACAGACGACGACTCTACTCGAAGTGACGACGACGAAGTACCCCCGGAGAAAATGGAAGTTGGTGCAAGTGTTGAGGCTAACACCAAAGACCAAGCGAACTCCGTAAAAGAAAGCAGCGACACAAGTGAGCGTATGAAACAAATAGAAAAAGTTCTCGCGGACCTGTCGAGGACTATCAGTCTACTCCAGCCATCCACCACTGGTAACAGCACCTTACGCCCGGTTAGCCCCAAAGCTGATCATACCTGGAACTTCGCCCATGAGCCGTTAAATGCCCAGAGCTCGTATACAACCGTACGTCCGGAACATATCAAACCTTTCCCCAGTGGTGTCCGTCCGAATAAAATGTGGGCTGAATGGTTCGATTTCATAGAAAACTTCGAGATTGCGGTGTCGTTGCATAACACGAACGACCCCGTTTATAAGGTAAAATTGCTATACTTGTCGCTCGGAAAAGAGCTACAGGCGATTGTCAAAGCCACTAACCTGCGACCCAGCTTGACTGATCCGAATTGCTACACGAAGTTCGTTAAAAGCATTGAAGTTCACTTGCGCTCTATGACAGACACGGTCGCCGAACACCAATCATTTACGAAGTTGAAGCAAGGAGATAATGAATCAGCAGTCGCATTTCATGCCCGCCTCATAAGAAATGTTAAGCTTTGCGGTTACAGTGCTAGTGACCAAGGACAATTCGTGCGAACACAATTGCTGAATGGCCTAAGAAATGATGATTTAGTGAAAGCAGCGCGCGTCTACGGGTACGATACTAATTTTATTGTACAATCAGCTACTCGTGATGAAACGTTCGCTGCAGAAACGCTCGAACGAGCGCCTGACACCAATGTATTACGGATTGACCAGCGCTTCGAATCCAGTAGGAAAAGAATCAACACTCGCCAAGAGCCCAGCTTCACATCTGCCAAATTTCGTCGTACGAACCTCAATTATGAGCAAATGCCGCAACGCAGGGCGTTCCCGCCGAAATGGGAAGGCGAGACCAATTTCTCAATTCCACGAACACAGGGACGTCGGACACGCTGCCCGAGATGTAATAATGTTTACCATAGGAACCCACAGTGCCCTGCGTTATCCAGGACATGCGATAAATGCGGAAAAAGAGGTCATTTTGCCATCACATGTCGGACAGGAAGACTCGTGCAACAGGTAGCAGTGCCCTCCGATATCGCATCCTTTGGTGAAGAGCTCAGTGATGACAAGCAGGTAAAGCAAAATTAACTTTTAAGTAATAATGTAAACAGTTCAATTCATGTTTAGTAATAAATGCCTTTCTTCTCTACTCGACCAATAATCTTTCCAATTAGAATGTAAACGCCCTCACCTTGGCAGATGCAACAGTCAACTGCAGTATCGGTTCTGCAAATCTCATCGGGTTTCTAGTTGATTCTGGAGCCGACGTTAACGTTGTGGGCGGCAGGGATTGGTTACAATTAAAACGCGATCATAATGCGGGACTTGCCAAACTTGAAATTATTTAACAGCCTTACAATAGTTTGCATAGTTATGCTTCCGATAAACCAATGCCTGTAGAATGCACATTTAGAGCAATTATCGGAGTTCCAGGAACAACCAAACCATCAGTAGTTGCTACATTTTACGTCGTTCCCAACGGAGCAAGATCATTGCTAGGCCGGTCCACCGCCCACGACTTAAAACTCCTCCAGATAGGAAATGCTGTGAATAATTTTGAGAGCGTTGATGCTATTTTCCCCAAGATGCCGGGAGTGCAAGTAAAATTTAGCGTTAACAAGTCGATACCCCCAACTAAAAACGCCTATTATAATGTTCCAGCAGCTTTCAGGGAAGCTGCTCGGGCTAGACTACATGAGATGGAAAAGTGCGGGATAATCGAAAGAGTGACGAAAGCACCTCTCTGGATAAGCGGCATGTCTGCCGTGTCTAAAGGCAAATCGGACTTCAGGCTCGTGGTGAACATGAGAGCACCTAATAAGGCGATAAATAGGGAATATTTTAGATTGCCTTTGTTGGACGAAATGAGAGTCAAACTGCACGGTGCAAAATATTTCTCGAAATTGGATTTAAAAAACGCGTTTCATCATCTGGAGCTTAGCGAAGATTCACGTGACCTTACTACCTTTCTCGCAGAAGACGGCATGTACCGGTTTTCACGACTAATGTTCGGGGTCAATTGCGCTCCCGAAATCTTCCAACGAGAGATGGTTCGTCTATTTGCTAATATAAAGAACGTGATAATTTATATAGATGACATTTTGATCTTTGCGGAAAATCTGAAGAAATTGCAACAAACCGTTAGTCAAGTGCTACAAATACTACAAGACAATAATTTAACGCTTAATGTGGCGAAGTGCGAATACAACAAGACCAGTATAAAGTTTTTAGGACACCAGTTGGACGGTGATGGGTTCCACGTTGTTGAAGAGAAAATAAAAAGTGTGCGTAATTTCCGAGAACCTACCACAATTTCGGAGCTGAGAAGCTTCTTAGGCCTTGCGTCCTACGTCAGCTCGTATGTGGGAAATTTCGCTGAAATATCTCGCCCGTTGTGGGAAATCGTAACGAAGAAAACGTGGACATGGGACACACAGCAGAAAAAGTCATTCGAGCTTATTAAACAGCGCATACTACACTGCACAACGGCTCTGGGGTTTTTCTCGGAGATCGACAAAACTATTTTATATACTGATGCTTCCCCTAACGCATTAGGTGCCGTACTGGTTCAAGAGAGCAAAACTTGTACCCCTAGAATAATCAGTTTTGCGTCCAAAGCACTTACGGAAACCGAAAGGAAATATGCCCAGAACCAACGCGAGGCACTCAGTGCCGTTTGGGGAGTTGAGCACTTTTCTTATTTTCTTTTGGGAAGGCATTTCACACTCCGCACGGACGCGCAAGGTGTAGCGTTTATCCTCAACAGAGCACGGGAGGAATCCAAAAGGGCTTTAACTCGAGCAGATGGCTGGGCGCTCAGATTAAGCCCGTATAGTTACGATGTGGAGTACGTTCGTGGACAGGACAACATTGCAGATCCGTCATCTAGACTATACAATGGCAAAGACGAGGCTTTCGACGACGAAACCAGCCCTTGGGAAACTGGAATGTTAGAAGCGAACTCAGTTGAAATTCTTACCGATGATGAAATTGTACACGCCACGTCACATGACGAGACGCTTCAATTGGTTGTAACAGCATTACAAAGCGGGGATTGGTCAAATGTGCATACCAGTTACCGGAAAGTTCGAGACGACTTGTCCGTTCGCGACGGCATAATCGTAAAAACTGGATGTGCTGTTATACCACCATCGCTGCGAGACAAAGCCTTAAGAGTTGCACACGAAGGTCATCCCTCTATAGCGAAAATGAAATGCATAATTAGGCAACGAGTTTGGTGGCCGGGAATGGCGACCAATGTGCAAAACTGGGTGGAATCTTGCGAAACTTGTGCAACAAATGGCAAACCGGAAAAAGCGACTCCCATGCAAAGAGTGTTCATTCCGAAAGCCGTATGGGAGACAATCGCAATCGACTTCAATGGTCCGTATGTCCTACTCGGAGGAATTTCGATTCTTGTCATAATCGATTACAGATCAAGATTCCTTTTCGCGAAACCCGTAAAATCGACTAGCTTCGAGAACACAAGGAAGGTGCTTGATGAAATATTTGAAAAGGAAGGATACCCGAAAAACATCAAGTCGGATAACGGACCCCCGTTCAATGGCGCAGAATACAGAGAGTATTGCGTACAACGGGGAATAAAACCGATATTCTCCACGCCTCTTTTTCCACAGCAGAATGGGATGGTCGAAAGCAGTATGAAAGTTGTAAATAAGGCGATTTCTGCTGCTATTTCGAATAAAACCAATTATGTTATTGAGTTACGCGAGGCATTAAATGCTCACAATTCTGCAGCCCATAGTGTAACACAGCTTCCACCTGAGGAAATCATGGTAGGGCGAAAAATTAGACGTGGTTTGCCACTTATAATCCGGGGAAAATCGCTTATAGATGATGCACTCTTGGACCAGAGAGATCGGAAAGCGAAGCTTGAAGGAAAGCGTAGGGAGGATATACGCCGTGGGGCGCGTGAATGCCGGGTTAAGGTCGGTGATACCGTTATCATCCAGCGTCAACTTCGCACTAAAGGGCAGTCCCGATTTTCGCCAACAAGATACAGGGTCACGGGAGAAAACAACGGAAGCTTGGTACTCCTCAGTGAAGATGGTCAAATCATTAAACGACATATAACGCAGACGAAGAGGGTGTTTCCCTGGAAAAACCATCGCCAAACTATCGACGAGAAAGGCGTGAATCCAGGCAACGCTACTGCAGCAGGTGATCGTAAATCCAGTCGAATAAAGAAGGCCCCAGCGTACTTAGATAAGTACGTCCGACCAATAGAACAATAAATTTGTTGTAGCTTAGAATTAAAACCTAAAAAGAGGAAAATAATAGGCATTAAAGCATTGCATACATACCTGCTGACATCGTTTTTTTTTTACTTTTCTGGAAGAAATTCTTTTCTGTTTATACCTTTATACATTTGCCCGGTTGCTTTGTGAGCTGAGATGCCAGATTCTCCGAAAATATTTTGTTTCAGTTTGGAAATCTACTATATCGATAATGTGACAAGTGAGAAGTGACAAAAAGAAGGGCTGCGTCTTCGGCTGCGTGACTTAGTCTACCCAAGCATACACTGGGAGAAAACCAAACGCCAATCCACAAGGGATGTTCTGTTATTTAACGCTTACTTCTCTCTCGGCTTGGTTAAAGGTAATTAGCAAAACAATATTTTGTTTTTTGTAGAGGGAGAGGGAGATGTGTGGCATGTGGTGTGAACAGAGCTTAATGTTGAGCATAACGCGTTACCCTAGTAACGCTTCGCCCGACCTACCACCACCTCCACCACTCATAAGCGCGACCGGGCAGAGCTGCTCCTACCATCCCGACTTTTGAACCAACACTCGCCGAGGTAAGTCGCACAACAACCAAGCCCTGACAGAATCTGTGTCAGGTGGAAGTTAACTTCGCCATGGCGCCTGTTGACCCATCCGGATAGTTCCGGGATAAGTCGATGTGTCCACCGGCCTTTTGTGGAATCAGACCATGCCCGCTGCCATGTGATCATCGAGGCCGATCTTGTGGTACTCCGTATGCCTCTAGTTCCACGTTGGTTGAAGCACTCTACGTCCTCGCTGATGATGATACCAATAGGCATCATACCCGCTAAGACGCAGAGCAAGGCAATGCTGTGTGTGTGTGTATGTGTGTGTGCAGCTCATTTTCTATCGCCTGTTTCTCGAAGATGGCTGAACCGATTTGATCGCTTTTACTTTTGTTTGAAAGGTATTATTGTCTAGTATATCACTATTGAATTGCTTTGCGGTCCGACGTTTCGTTTAAAAGTTATAAGCAAAAATGTGAAAACTACGTGACACGCGTTTCTCCTGAACTACACAACCAATTTTAACGATCTTAGTACCAAACGAAAGCTCTTGCTGTTACTAAACTTTTTACCAAGTTTTATTGAAAACGGACAAGCAGTTTAAAAGTTAGCCTTAAAAAACCATTTTTGTTAAGGTTCAAATGATCGCCTGCTTCTCAGAGATGGCTAAACCGATTTATGCGCTATTAGTTTTATTTGGCAGGTAATATAGCCGGATAGATCACTATTTAATGGTTTTTGGATTGGACGTTTAATTTGAAAGTTATGAGCAATCGTATACACCACACCAAAATTAACAATAATTTATAATGATTTTAACCAAGATAATTTACCTAATTTCAATTATTTTAATATCAAACGAGAGGTTTTGACACTACGAATATATATGCAAAATTTCATAAGAATTGGTTTTACCGGTCAAAAGATATTAATCCTCGAACACTCGCGCCAACTTTTATAACACAGTTACTCGCGCGCACAATAGCCCCAAACCAAAGAAAACGTGCGCACTAGAGTTTTGACTAGGAAAACTTGGTTTTAAGTTTATCGAACCTTTGGAAGAGTTTCTTGAAATTGAATGCTCTATCATCTGGTGCAATTTAAATTTGGATTAATCCCCCTAAAAGTGAAAAAAAATTTTGTTTTTCAGTTTCAATATAACACATTGATATGTTCTGCAAAGTTTTAGAGCCTATTATTACAAGAAATTTTGCTGAAGACTGTAACCTGAAATAGAAGCGAAGACAGAGAAATCTTATTTATTGTTTCTGTATTTGTAAAATCAGTTTTTATATTTTAGCTCTTTTTGTAATTGTTGTATGACTTTTTCATGTGTTACAAAGTTATACAAATAGTAAAAATACACAACTTTGCTGAAAATAGTATACCTCTATGTTTGCTTGTTTAGGAACTGTAGAACTTTGATTATAAAAATACCTTGATTTTAACCCCGAATTACTCGACTACCAACAGACGGATACATTTTAAACATTTTACATTTGCTGATAGTTTTGCTACATACAGACATCATTTTTCCATATGAAGTAACGTGAAAAAATTCCAGTTTGGGGCCAATAGCCAACACCCACGGTTGCCAGTATGCCAGATAAATCTGGATTTTGCCAGATTTTTGATTGCGCGCCAGACCAACAGACAAAGCTTAAAACCTTCCAGATATTTGGCAATGTGCCAGATTTTCGATCCTCCGTCTTGCAAAAAGGTCATCACTTCTAATTTTGGACAAAATTTTGCATCTACGGTGAGCAAACGAGCAAGATTTTTTCAGGAAAACACCTCCCCATCGGACTAATTTACCACCAGATTTTTGCCAGACACTTTTATTCGTGTTCGCCAGATTTTTGGGAAAACCTATTGGCAACCTTGGCGTACACCTCACATGCTGCTTGCTTCGTTTCTGTGCTGTCGGTTTATGCTGATCTATTTTCCTAACCAGGGCTGGTAACGGTCAGTTTTGTCACTGACGCTAAACGAAAACCAAAAACAAAAAGTCACCCTGCAAAATAGTCAGTCCCAAGCATTTTTTGTCAGTGACAAAAAATCACTGACTATAACCTGTTAGAATAAAATCAGGACGCATCCAGGGTAGGTGACGGTCAGTTTAGTAAGCGACGTTTGACTATAACCAAAAATAAATAGTCGCGCAGCAAAAATAGTCGTTTTCATGCGTCTTTGTCAGTGACAAAATAAAGCCCGATTATTTATTTGGAAGAAGTAAAAAGGTTCCTAATTTGATGTTTTGGAACCGGGGATACTATTAGATGGACGGATGGATGGATTGTTTAATGCCATTTTACCATTTGTTCGAAATTGGAAGTTTGACGCCGTTTTGATATGCAAGATGGTGGTTTACAATTTAAGTTATTTTGGTAATTTTGCATGAAATCCTATACAGTAATGACATTTTTGGAATGGGAAAATTGTCAGAGTTAAAAAATCAACATTAGACGCCATTTTGAAATCCAAGATGGCGGATTATTGATTAGCATTTTGCATGGAAACTCTTGCAATATATGCTTTTTTAGAATGGGAGTGACGGCTAGAAGTCGAAAATCAATGTTTGACGCCATTTTGAAATCCAAAATGGCGGACTATTGATTAGCATTTTGCATGAAAACCCTTGCAATATATACTTTTTTGGAATGCGGTTGACGGCTAGGAGTCGAAAATCGATGTTTGACGCCATTTTGAAATCCAAGATGGCGGACTATTGATTAGCATTTTGCATGAAAACCCTTGCAATATATATTTTTTTGGAATGCCGTTGACGACTATAAGTCGAAAATCGATGTTTGACGCCATTTTGAAATCCAAGATTGCGGACTATTGATTAGCATTTTGCATGAAAACCCTTGCAATATATACTTTTTTGGAATGCCGTTGACGACTAGAAGTCGAAAATCGATGTTTGACGCCATTTTGAAATCCAAGATGGCGGACTATTGATTAGCATTTTGCATGAAAAGCTTGGCAATATTTACTTTTTTAGAATCCGCGTCACGGGTAGAAGTCGAAAATCGATGTTTGACGCCATTTTGAAATTTAAGATGGCGGACTATTATTTAGCATTTTGCATGAAACCCTTGCAATGTATACTTTGTTGAAAAACGAGTGACGGTTAGAAGTGAAAAACTATGTTTGACTCGACTTGAATGCTCGATTGGAATTTTCGATTGGACTGCTCGATGACTACTCGACTGGACTGTGTGACTCGACTGCTCGACTTGACTGCTCGAGTCGAGTGTTCGACTGGACTGCTCGACTTCATTACTGGACTTTACTGCTTATCTGGACTGCTCGAGCTCAGCAGTTTAAATTCTGCTTACCTCGAACAATATCAAGTTTTTGTCTTGAAAATATGTATCTATACATACAGTCGGATTTAGAATTTAGCAACAAATGCGTGTCACCCATGTTGCCAAAATCGAATATAGGGCAACAACGTCATCAAAAATATTGTTCGAAATGTACCATACCCACACATTTTTTGACGTAGGGCTACGTCTTTCAGAAAGGTAGCTGTGATAAGGGTCGTTCCAAAAAATCTATTTCTTAAAGTCGTCAGGTTTCGAACGTTTATAACTTGGTGATTTCCTAATTAAATCGTATGGTCAAGCCGAGTAGTTAAATAGAGCAGTTTAGTCTAGCAGTCGTGTCGAGTAGTTGAATCGAACAGTCCAGTCGAGTCGAATAATCGAGTCGAGCAGCCCAGTCGAGCAGTCGAGTCGAGTCAAACATCGATTTTCCACTTCTAGCTATCACTCGGATTCTAAAAAAGTATATACAGTGGGATTTCGAATTTGGCATGATTCGATTTTGGCAACAAAAAATTTCCGTTGTTGGCAATATAAAATATTTTACTTCCAAAAATACCCAGGTAACCAATAAGCATTAAAATAAGCAGTAGATCAGTCGTTTATTAGCATCCCTGGCGTTTTATACTGCAGGTTGTTGTTTTTCAACTTTTTGACTGCATAACTGTTGTAAATTGGCATGCATAATTCTATTTAAATTCTACTTGTTGGTAACTAGCTGCAAAAAAGCATTGTCAGCACTATAAGAGGGCTAGCAGTAAAGTAGCCGCATATTTTGCCAAAATAGCATTTAAGTAGCATTTAAAGTAACTTAAATGCTTATCGGGTTGCTTTCAAATTGCATTGGAAATGCTTATTGGTTACCTGGGTGTGCTTAAATATCAGTAAATTTCCGCATACATACTTTGAATGACGAAAAAGTTTTCGTATAAAGTTCGAAAACAGACACTGAGGAAGCCTGAAAGTCGTAGGCGAAATACGTATCTGTCGTGAATAAAATATACATAGTAGAATTAAATTGGATGTTTTATTCTTTTTTAATTTTAGAAAAAGTTTTGCCCAAAGTGTGTTCATGATCAAAAGTTTGCGGTTATAGAATGTTTCAAACAATGATATTTTTATTGCCGTAAGATTACGTTTTACCGCAGGTCGCCAAAAACTTACTTGCGCCGCATGGATAAAAAGTTGCAATCGTTGATTAATAACATATAGTCAATTTCTAACTTTTTACCTTTGTTATACTATAACAAAGGTTTAAAAATTGTTCGAAAAACACGAAATTGATCTGAGGCCCAGAGGGCCAAGTCACATATACCAATCGATAGGGTTCGACGATTTGAGCAATGTCTGTGTGTGTGTGTGTGTGTGTATGTATGTAATGATTTTTTCTATCGCCTGTTTCTCAGAGATGGCTGAACCAAATCGTTCGCTATTTCTTTTGTTTGAAAGGTATTATTGTCTAGTAGATCACTATTGAGTTGTTTCGTGATACGACGTTTCGTTTAAAAGTTATAAGCAAAAATGTGAAAAATACGTGACACGGGTTTCTCCAGAACTACATGACCGATTTCAACGATCTTAGTATCAAATGAAAGCCCTTATTAAAGCTAAATTGTTCAGGAATTTTTAATTGAAAACAAACAAGTAGTTTAAAAGTTATGCTTAAAAAACCTGTTTTGACAAGGTAATAATTATCGCCTGTTTCTTAGAGATGGCCGAACCGATTTATGCGCTATTAGTCTCATTTGAAAGATAATATATGCTAATAGATCATTATTAATTTGTTTTTTGATTGGACGTTTAATTTGAAAGTTATGAGCAACCGTATACACCACACCAAAATTAACAATAATTTATAATGATTTAAAAAAAGATAATTTACCTAATTTCAATTATTTTAATATCAAACGAGAGGTTTTGACACTACGAATATATATGCAAAATTTCATAAGAATTGGTTTTACCGGTCAAAAGATATTAACCCTCGAACACTCGTGCCAACTTTTATAACACGGTTACTCGCGCGCAAAATAGCCCCAAACCAAAGAAAACGTGTGCACTAGAGTTTTGACTGGGAAAACTTGGTTTTAGGTTTATTGAACCTTTGGAAGAGTTTCTTGAAATTGAAAGCTCTATCGTCCGGTAGAATTTAAATTTTGATTAATCCTCCTAAAAGTGAAATAAAAAAATATTTTTCTTCAGTGTCAATATAATACATTGATGTGTTCTGCAAAGTTAAAGAGCATATTATTACAAGAAATTTTGCTAAAGACAGTAACCTTCTATCTCTGCAGCGAAGATAGAAAAATCTTATTTATTGTATATGAATTTGTAAAATCAGTTTTTTTATTTTTGCTCTTTTTGTAATTGTTGCAATAAAGAATTCCCCAATTTTGACTCCGAATTATTCGACCTGCAGACGGATACATTTTAAACATTTTAGATTGGCTGATAGTTTTGCTGCATACATTTTCCCAACAATTTAAATTATTAATGCATTGAATAATTTTGACATTTTGCTCACAATAAGATAGTCGAAGAATATACGTTAGTTAAACAATGATTTGTAACTTTATAACAATATGGCGTTGGAAAACCTACACGTGTTGTACAAAATACAACAGCGTGAGTAACCGAAAGTTAATAAAAATTGTTGAAAATTATTCAAGAAAACTCTATTGATGTGATTCAAATAGAATGGCATTACAGGAAACTATGCATAGTTCAAAAACCTATAAACTAGACCTTTAACAGACAATGTATATGTTAAAGAATAAGATTTCCTCTTACAACTTACTTTTATTTGCAGTTACTCAGATTAATAGCTTATTTATCCTTACTCAGCAATTTCATGAAAAAAGGATCTATCAAAATTTAAAAGTGTTATAGATGAATTATGTTCCGAAGACGTGTCGATTTCTATCTCAAATAGCAAGTAAGACCACATAACAAAGGTTCCTTTCACCACTAGGTGGATTAAATCGGGTTTTTCTTTTTCATTTTGATTTTTCAAAATGCTAAACAATAGTTCGTCATCTTTCGACACATCGATTTTTGACTTCTAGCCGTCAACCGCATTCCAAAAAACTATATTGCAAGGGTTTTCATGCAAAACGCTAATCAATAGTCCACCATCTTGGATTTCAAAATGGCGTCAAACATCGATTTTCGATTCCTAGCCGTCAACCGCATTCCAAAAAAGTGTATATTGCAGGGGTTTTCATGCAAAATGCTAATCAATAGTCCGCCATCTTGGATTTCAAAATGGCGTCAAACATCGATTTTCGACTCCTAGCCGTCAACCGCATTCCAAAAAAGTATATATTGCAAGGGTTTTCATGCAAAATGCTAATCAATAGTCCCCCATCTTGGATTTCAAAATGACGTCAAACATCGATTCTCGACTCCTAGCTGTCAATCGCATTCCAGAAAAGTATATATTGCAAGGGTTTTCATGCAAAATGCTAATCAATAGTCCGCAATCTTGGATTTCAAAATGGCGTCAAACATCGATTTTCGACTTCTAGTCGTCACCCGCATTCTAAAAAAGTATATATATGCAAGGGTTATCACCCCATTCTAAAAATATACATATTTACTAAATTTAATCGCAGGCAAAAAATTGTCCGACTATAAATAATTTTTCTTAGTCATTAACCATATTACGCGCGACGTTGACTAAATTATGCAGGTTTTGATCATTGACGGCCGACTAACCGACTTATCAAGAGAAAATACGGTCAAAATATTTTTCGTCACTGCTTTGATAGAACGTGACTATTTTTCTCCAGAAATAGTCAGTCGGTTTTTTGTCGTTGATGGAGACGGCAGTACTTTGGTTTTCGTCGCTGACTATAGTGTTTTGACGGTGATGCTAGACAGCCCTGTTCCTAACAATTTAAAGTATTATTGCATTGAATAATTCAGACATTTTGCTGAACATTTTTTTGAAGAATATACGTTAGTTAAACACCGATTGGTAAATATGGCATTCAAAAACCTACGCATGTTATTCAGAATACAACAGCGTGAGTAACCGAAGGTTAATAAAAATTGATGAAATTTTTACAAGAAAACCTTATTGATGCATAGTTATGCATAGTTCAAAAACCTATAAACTAGACCTTTACTACGCAATGTATATGTTAAAGAATAATATTTCTTCTTACAACCTACTTTTACTTGCACTTACCCACGTTAGTAACAACTTACTCAGCAATTTCATGAGAAAAAGAACTATCAAAACTTGTAAGTGCTACTATTTTGTACAAATTTTGTAAGCTTATTCAATTTCCAAATTTTTTATGTAAACCAACGCACAATGCAACGTTAACTAATAGATGAATTATGTTCCGAAGACGTGTCGATTTCTATCTCAAATAGCAAGTAAGACCGTATAACAAAGGTTCCTTTCACCAATAGGTGGATTAAATCAGGTTTTTTACTTACCCGTCAGTCTGTTCGAGGGGATCAATGTGGTGCATACCGAGTTTAATGTAATAAAAGATTAGGTGCTGCATGCAAAGTTAAATGTTACTAGGTAAACGTGCGATTTCACTTTAACGCATTTTGATGCCTTTGGCACACTTATTCCTTGAATTACAACGAAAACATGCGTAGAATGCATCAAGATCATAAAAGTAAGACCACACTGTTTCGTGCGATTACGTAGTTTTGAAGATTCGGGATTTTTGCAATATCGATATAACTATCGATATCCGACCTAAATATCGATTACAATATCGCGGAGGATCAAAATATCGATATTGCCGATATCGATATTTTTTTCAAAATATCAACAACCCTAGTTTGCGTTTCTTGTTAGTTTTTTACCTTTGTTATACTATAACAAAGGTTTAGGAATTGGTCGAAAAACACGAAATTGATCCGAGGCCCGGAGGGCCGAGCCACATATACCAATCGACAGGGTTCGACGAACTGAGCAATGTCTGTGTGTGTGTGTGTGTGTGTGTATGTGTGTATGTATGTGCGGGACGCAACTTTTCTATCGCCTGTTTCTCGAAGATGGCTGAACGGATTTGTTCGCTATTACTTTTGTTTGAAAGGTATTATTGCCTAGTACATCACTATTGAATTGTTTCATGGTCCGACTTTTCGTTTGAAAGTTATAAGCAAAAATGTGAAAATTACGTGACACGATTTTCTCCGGAACCAAATGACCGATTTCAACGATCTTAATATCGAATTAAAGCTCTTGTTAAGGCTAAATTTTTCGGATAAATTTTATTGAAAACAAATGAGTAGTTTAAAAGTTATGCTTAAAAAACCTGTTTTGACAAGGTAATAATTATCGCCTGTTTCTTAGAGATGGCTAAACCGATTCAGGCGCTTTTAGTCTCATTTGAAAGGTAACATAGCCTAATAGATCACTATTGATTTGTTTTTTGATTGGACGTTTAATTTGAAAGTTATGAGCAATTGAAAACAACACATTAAAATTTACAATAATTTATAACGATTTCAGCTAAGATAGTTTATCTAGTTTGAATTATTTTGGCATCAAATTAGAGATTTTAATGCTGCAAATATATCTGCAAAATTTTAGAAGAATCGGTTTTGCCGATTAAAAGATATTAACCCTCCAACACTCGCGCCAACTTTGTAATACGGTTACTCGCGCGCACAATGGCCCAAAGCCAAAAAGACATGCGCACTAGAGTTTTGACTGAAAAAACTTGGTTTTAGGTTTATGAAACCTTCGGAAGAATTTCTTGAAATTGAAAGTTCTATCATCTGGTGCAATTTAAATTTTGATTAACCCCCCTAAAAGTAAAATAAAAAAAAATATTTTTCTTCAGTTTCAATATAACACATTGATATGTTCTGCAAAGTTTTAGAACATATTATTACAAGAAATTTTGTTGAACACAGTAACCTTCTATCTATTCAGCGAAGATAGAAAAATCTTATTTATTGTTTATGAATTTGTAAAATCAGTATTTTATATTTTAGCTCTTTTTGTAATTGTTGTATGACTTTTTCATGTATTATAAAATTGTACAAATAGTAAAAATACACAACTTTGCTGAATATAGTGTACCTCTATGTTTGTTTGTTTAGGTACTGTAGAACTTTTATTATAAAAAATACCTTAATTTTGACTCCAAATTACTCGACTACCAACAGATAAATTTTAAACATTTTACATTTGCTGATAGTTTTGCTGCATACAGACACCATTTTTCCATAAGAAGAAACGAGAGAAAATTCCAGTTGGGATCAATTGCGGTACACTTCACATGCTGATTGCTTCGTTTCTGTGATGTCAGTTTATGCTGATCTATTTTTCCAAAAATTTAAAGCATTAATGCATTGAATAATTATGACATTTTCCTCATAACAAGTTAATTGAAGAATATACGTACGTTAGTTAAACAGCGATTTGTAACTTTATAACATTATGGCATTCAAAAACCTACACGTGTTGTACAAAATGCAACAGCGTGAAGGTTAATAAAAATTGATGAAGTTTTTTTAAGAAAACTTTATTAATGTCAATCAAAAAGAATGGCATTACAGGAATTTATGCATAGTTCAAAAACCTACAAACTAGACCTATACTAGGCAATGTATATGTTAAATAATAATATTTCCTCTTACAACTTACTTTTACTTGCACTTATTCAAATTAGTAACAACCAACTTACCCTTACTCAGTAATTTCATGAAAAAAGGATCTATAAAATTTTATAAGTGCTCCTATTTTGTTCAAATTGTGAACACTTATTCAATTTCCAACAATTTTATGAAAACCAACGAACTACGTAACGTTAACCAATAGATGAATTATGTTTCGAAGACGTGTCGATTTCTATCTCAAATAGCAAGTAAGACCGTATAACAAAGGTTCCTTTCACCACTAGGTGGATTAAATCGGGTTTTTGAGTATCTTTCTACTGGGGCGGCTGACTCCGAAATCAGCCAAGGACTCTCTTCAATCATTTTGCGGTTATTTCTAGGTGGAAACTGGACTCGGCCAGTGATGATAAACCCCGTCCCTTTTGCTGTCTTGCGTAAATTCAAAAACTGTTGGTTTTAAGTGCCAGGTTGTACTGTAGGTAAAGTTTTCTGACGTGTAGCGATACGGAGTATAGCGTCACGTGTTTAAGTCTGCCAACCCGCTTCCCTTCCCGAACTCGGGATAAAAGTGAACCTCTCCCTGCGAGGGTCTCAGGCTGGGCAACCGTTAATCTCGGTGGGTGGTATCTCCTTTGGAGAGTGGCGCTTAAGCCACCCGCTTATTAATCGGGTAGCGAGCAGGCGGACCTGTTGCATTTGGCGCCCAACAAAACAAGGCTTTTGCAGATTTGGCCTGGTGATATATAAAAGGGCTTAGTTTAATTTATTTTCTCTTCATTCTTTTGGCGTTATTTTTTTTTCTCTACATTTTTTTATTTTTGTAAATACTAATGACTTTATTTGCAAAATCGCCAGCCGTTAGTTCTTTTTTCTTATATAATTAGATTAAGACTAGTGGTAATTGTATATAATAATTTTCTTCAAGTAATTTTTCTCTGTAAGCGACGTTAATTCTTCTTTCATAATTTTTTTCCCTTGGGAACTCATTTTTTTTGCTTTTTTAGTATATTTTTCTCTAGACTAAGTACATTATCTTCTTATTTTGTATATTTGCATGAACCAATATATAATATTTACTTATAATATATAGTATTTGATTTACATATTATCTTGCATAATCATTATTGCGAAAACATTTCGTTTTCGATAAATATTCTGTGCCGGTTGCATTCAAATATTGTGTTGAGCTATATCATTGATTCGGACTAAAGGTAACGTTACAATTTACAACATGAATCGTTTATTTCCGAGGGCGGAGGAGCTGAATCAAGCGGAGGTTGATTATGAATTGATGATTCGAAATCAACCTCAGGAAACATTCTTGTTGGACTTGGTCGGAAAGCAAAGAGTTCTAAGAAGTTTGTTCAGAGAAGACGATGCAGGGAAAAGATTAGGGGTCTACTTCGCGAACAAACTGAAAAAGATGCAGTCTCATCTAAGCCAACAATAAGCGTTTGTTGTTTTTTTCAGCTATGAACCTCCGTAAGGAGTGACCACAGATTACGATGAGAAAATACCGAAAGGGTTCAAGCATCTAGCCACTTTGACGGACTCGTGTCGGTGGTGAAAACTACTGGCACTGAGGGTACCAAAGTTGGTCGAATAGCTACGTATAGCTCAAGTGACTAGGAAGAAACTTCACTAAAGTGGCCAGTTCCGGAAATTCGGAAGGAAAACAGCAAAGAATAAGTAAAACCACCAGTCGCGATTCAGTAAATGCGATATTTTAATCCACTCGCAATGGATTTTGTACATAATTGTAAATAGTAGTGTTAGTTGTTAAGGGCCTACGTCCCTAACCCTTAATTTAGTATTAGTAGCTATACTATATTAGTCTTAAATCTAGATAATAGTTTCTCACGCTTTTTCCCTCGGTGGTTGAGACCATTCGGCATACCTTCTCCCTTCAGGAGGAATATTTGCCGCATTGTCCATGTTCAGATGGTTATTTTGTAAATATTATAGATGTTAGTCCATTTCCTTTTTTTCCCAGATTTGTTTCTAGAATTGTAAATATTTAATAATTAGTTTGTAGGCTTTATCTTACAAATACAATTTTTGCTTACCTTTTTAGAAGTGTAAGTTCGTTTCGTAGTCCCAGCAGATCCAGTAGATTTTTTTTCGTATGGTTCCTGGTTCGCAGGGATCCATAATTCCTATGGTAATCAAAAATTAAAAAATTAGTTTATAAATATTCTGCATAAATTATGTTGCTTACCTCTAATAGTGAAGAGTTTTTGTAGTCACCTCCTTTTATGCTCCCCACATCGTCGAAATATAGTTACTATATATATAGTTCGGCGGATAGAAAACCAGGCGAATTGGCATCCCTGATTTATGAAATTAAATTTGAAATTATGGTGAAATGTGCAGGTTTTTACGAAAAATAATCACTGGCGGGTATTGAAAATGACTAGTTCTATGAAAATAAAGTGTGTTTTTTTAACATTACTCCTGCATTTTGGATTTTGAAAAGCTTTTGGCTCCGCTTTTGACGTTTATTTGGCTCCCGATTTTCTATCCGCCGAACTATATATATAGTAACTATACGTCGAAATAGTTGGCTTTCCAAGCCACGGTACCACAGAGCAGCCGACCGTTGCACTCGATGCACCTAGGGAAAAAAAAGCAAGAACAAACCAACTTACATCCAATAGATAACGATAAACACAGTTTTACTCTCCTCGGTTCACTTTACGTACAGCCAAGCACACACAATAAACTATATTCAACTTATTTTTGGAAAACAAACGGTGTTTTCCAATTAAAAACACTACAAACGCGAACACGGTTCTAAATTTTACTTTCGTTTTCGTTGCACACGCGGTCAAGTTCAAGGTTGTTTACATTTGGTTGACAGTTGATTGAACGGGCTGAAGAGCAATTGTGAAAAAGACTATAGCAGTGGTATTCTGGAGTGGGATTTTGATACTCACGGAAGGGTGTTTGAATGTGTCGTTTTTTTACGTAAATATTTTCTAAGAGAATTTTGTTATCAGTGTTTCTGGTGTTTAAAAATTCTCTTTAGAAGCATTTTCGTTCCGAGTTCGTAATAAGCCTAAATCGTAGGAATTTTTCTCTGCGGTAGCGAATTACGAATAGCAACAGTGGCTTTTGGTGGGGAGAGCTGCATTCTGCAATCTCGCTTCGTGCTGGGGAAGGATTGCATGCTGGACCTGCTAGTATGTTTTCGCGAAGGCGATTATTTAGTGAGACTGTCTTCATTTATCGGTTCGTCCAGGTGTAGAAGATAGTCTTCAGTCTAATGTTTTTTTTGAGCTTGCTCGAAGCTTGTCGACAGCTTTGAGTGGAAGCTCAGTTATTGTACATGCTGAATGTTAGAATGAATGGAATGAATGTCTGGATGAATGAAAGAGGTTCTTCAGTCGTTAACAGTCAACTGTTTTGAACGCTTTTCTAAGATTATTTGTTTTCCGGGCCATTTAAATAGAAACGTTGGGTTCACAGTCAATTCTTGAAATAATCTCGAGTAAATTTTCGCTGGAGACCGGAGACTTTGGTCGTTGATGGTCAGTGGCAGGCTCTGTTTGTAATGAACAGAGTACTGTAAATAGAGACTGAGCCAATTAATTTTTGGCAATGACAATATATGACCCCGAAATTGAAAGGATTTTTCTGGGAATAAGACGGTGGCCTAAGAAAATTTGATTGGTCATTGTCAGTTCCCTGGCAATTCCAATCAAATTTTCGTACTTTTTAGTAGGGAATGATGTAACGAACTGACATATATATATATATATATAGTAATTAGAATTAATTTAATATTTGCTAAAATTCAATAATTAGTATTGTTAGTATTATTTGTAAATTTAAATATTAGTTCATTTTTCATATCGCTACTTCTCCAAGTAAATTTTCAATAAAAATCTGTGGTCGGCGATACCGCGCGCCGACGCACAAAATCAAATCAAATTTGCATACGTGCTGCTATCAGAATGATATCCCAGACGCTCGCTTACGTTGCCTAATTTGCCTATCATCGCTAACTCGATCGAGGAGGTTGACCTGTCGATAAAGGCTGATGACCCGCCCGCAGTCGGGAGAGTGTTTCACTTTGCTCTCTAACCTTGGGGGTTGGTCGGGTTGACAAGATGCAAGCCGTGCGCTGGAAGAAGATTGCTTTAACCGAAAATGCAACTTCGTACTTTCGAACACAGCGATAAAGAATTGCGTTAGGCAGGTTTTGATCAAGGACGGTTATCTGAGGATCACCTTGCCCTGATCTTTCACTTTAATCTGACCCGTGGAAGAGGCAGGAGTTGTCCGTAATTTCGACTCGCGACGTGATTGAAAGTAAAGGTAGTGAAACACATGGAGATTCTTTTTCTAGCCAGGTAAGCAGTTTTTCCCTTTCCCATAGATAGGCAGTGATAGAACATTTCGTTTTTTAAAAGTGCTACCCGTGTGCGACCGCAGTTCGTGCCTGCAAGTGTGCTGCGAGAGGTAGGGCACCTATTTTTGCCATAAGGCGGTGTGCGTAAAATTGCGTGTGGTTTTTCTTTAAATTTGTGATGTTAGATTCACCACGGAACACATCATCGACACCACGTTACATTGTCAGCGACTTCTTCAAGTTTTCCCGGCCCGCTACAACGCCGGACGAGGGTAGCGTCATCAACTTTGCGCCCTGTACGGGATAGGCTGGCCGAACAGCAATCGGCAGCATCCAACACACAGCAAGCAACTAGCATCGAGTGAGACTACTAGCGTCGTGTAAAAAGCAGCCAGTTTCGCACGCCGTGCGTCGTCAGCAGCAGGAGCGTCATTTTCGGGATCCGCGTGGCGCGGATCAGATAGATCGCGTATTGCCCAGGATAGCGATGGCGGCCCCGCCATTTTGTTAAAACACATGGACCACCAAGCAGCGACGGTAAACCTCAAGTAAACCCCGGGTATTGAGTGAGTACTCTTTTTTTGAATTGTTGTCCTTGCGCATGTGACTTGAATAGGGCCGAGACCCTAACCAAACCAACAGCAGCCGGTTGGTAGCAACCCACCGCACCGCACAGCGACCGTACGTTCTTTGTTTGCACACACCGCTAGCTAGAACAGAAGAAAGATGGGAAAGGATAGATTGAAATGATTAGCCTAGGGAAAACGTATTGTAAATCTCGAGTGAATAAACGGCACAGTTGTAAATGCGAATTGTTGAAAAATGCTATTTTGCAGTAGGAAGATAGAAGTGTTTAAGTCAATGAAACGAACCTCCATGCGGTCGGTATAGAAGGGATTTTTCATGTGTTCGGTTTGCGTTTCTTGTTAGTTTTTTTGAGTATCTTTCTACTGGGGCGGCTGACTCCGAAATCAGCCAAGGACTCTCTTCAATCATTTTGCGGTCATTTCTAGGTGGAAACTGGACTCGGCCAGTGATGATAAACCCCGTCCCTTTTGCTGTCTTGCGTAAATTCAAAAACTGTTGGTTTTAAGTGCCAGGTTGTACTGTAGGTAAAGTTTTCTGACGTGTAGCGATACGGAGTATAGCGTCACGTGTTTAAGTCTGCCAACCCGCTTCCCTTCCCGAACTCGGGATAAAAGTGAACCTCTCCCTGCGAGGGTCACAGGCTGGGCAACCGTTAATCTCGGTGGGTGGTTTCTCCTTTGGAGAGTGGCGCTTAAGCCACCCGCTTATTAATCGGGTAGCGAGCAGGCGGACCTGTTGCAAAGTCACAATATACATCTTTTCTTAGCGACTTTGACCACTATCTCGTCGTAAAATCCACGCAAGGTTATCGAAATCGGCGAAGGCTCGCACTGAGAGGATGTTGCATTTCAACATCTAGCGGTTTACGGCATATGACGTTGCAGTGGAGTACACCAGAAAGCTTGATCAACGAATCGCAGAACAGCAGGACGAAAGGGAATAAGACGTAAGTAGGCCGTGGAGGATCCGCCATGGCGCCAACAACTACGAGGGAAGTGATAGGCACGACGTGGGGAAGACAATCACCCTTATTCTGCGAGTCACGTGACTCAATACGACAATTGTCACTCGCCGTGACTCGCCATGGCGAGTCGAATTGAGTGCTGTCACCTAGGTGACAACCGTGTCACCTAGGTAACACCCCGTGTCACCTAAGTGACAAACCGTGTCACCTAGGCGACAATTCTAGATAGAATTAACAAAAGGGCGAATGTCGCAAACGTTAACAAAACGAGTGAGAGTTATTTTTTGCTGGACCAACCAGAAAATCAACCCTCACTCGGTTTGTTTACGCTTGCGACATTCGCCCTTTTGTTAATTCTATCTTCAATTGTCACCTCATTCGCGATGACTCCAAATTAGTTACGTCACTCGCCTCGCAGAATAAGGGTGAGTGTAACAGCTTGTTTGATGTCGAATGCCAGAAAATGACAGATGAGAAGAACCAGGCCAAGAGTCGCATGCCCACTGCGGATCACGTCAGAACAGAGAAACATGTAAGCTTTCTGCGTATTACGTAACCAGCTGAACCAGTCCCGAAGGTTGCCAACTCTCCTAAGCGCAAATTCTACAGAACGTTAATGCTCCCGGTAACCCTTAACGGACATGATTCATGGACACTGAAGGAAGATGATCAATGCTTGGGGCTTCTGAGTGTAAAATTCTGCAATTGGTGAAAACGCTGTAGATCGCGTGTAAATAACAGTATGTATCCCGCTTTGTGTTCTCGATGTCTGCAGCGTGAAGTGCGTGAGGTCTGCCATTGCCGATTACGAGCACTACAGCGAGTGAAATCTGACAATTGTACGGCGCAAAACAAATAAAAAATTTACGGCAAACTGAAAGATAATCGAATCGCCACTAGACATGTAACAAGTTTTAATTCAACCGATCAATCTGCGTATATTTTACACGAAAATTGATTTGATTCCAAAGTTGATCAACAATATTGCCGGGTAAACAAAATTTCCCTGATTGAATTTCGAAATTCCCTGATATTCCCTGATCCAAAAATGAATTCCCTGATATTCCCTGATTTTCCAGGTTTTTCCAGGAAATCGACACCCTGTATTCGTTGGGTAGTTACTGCACCGTTTTTCAAGCTGAAATCTTTGCAATTATGTGCGGAGCTCAGTTTGCACTTCAGAAAGAACTGATAGGCAAGATTATCTACTTCTGTTCTGACAGTCAAGCCGCTATAAAAGCCCTTTGTGCGGCTAATTCTAAATCTAAAAGAGTAATTGCCTGCCACACCCAATTAGAAGAACTAAGCATTCTAAATGCCGTTCATCTGGTTTGGGTTCCTGGCCATTCTGGTATAACCGGAAATGAATGGGCTGATGAACTAGCAAGATCTGGAGCAGAAAAGTCGGTTTTCGGACCGGTACCTGCTTTACCAATTGCGGCATGTTGGATAAAACAAAAGATTCGATCTTGGTTTTCATCTGAACATGTACGTTATTGGGAAAATCTTGAAACTTGTCGTCAAACGAAAAGTTTCATTGTTAAGCCTTGTGAGAAGGTTGCGAAATTTCTTTTGCAACACTCAAAGGCAAATTGGAGTATTCTTGTCAGATCACTGACTGGTCACTGCAGACTAAATTATCATATGGCTACGATTCAGCGAGCTGAATCGTTTCATTGTAATTTATGTGAATCCGACTACGGTACACCATATCACGTAATTTGCAACTGTCCTGCAGTAGCACAATTGCGTCATTCATAGGATCTTTGGATCCTACGTCTTAAATGAATCGGATTTTAGGAAACTAAAATTACGAGACATTTTGATGTTTCTTACCGAAAGCGGTATTGAGCTATAAGCTCTTATTTATCATGAGTATACCCCCCAGGGGGTGTACTTTTGATAAGTTAACTACCAAGGATTGCAGTATCCCCTCGGGGGTACAAAAATCTCTCGGTATATATATGTTTGTGTTTGTCCAAATTCCTCATCCACCCCTTCCTATTCCTCCTGTTTTCCAGGTAAATGATGACACAGGCAAGATGGGCAAGGTATAAATCTTCCACATGATTGTGAGGAACGTGCTGCTCGAACCAAAGATGCTGATACCTGATACCTGAACCATTTTTCCTATGATGAATTAGGACCCCTTACCTTTTAGGAGGGGGGGCTCACATGCAAGCGAAATACAAATTTCCTCATAACTCTAGAAATAATCAAGCAAATGGAACTAAATTTGACATGTAAGTGGTTTTGGAGGCAAGATTTTTTTCTATTTTTTTTATTGATGGGTTCCAAATTTATGTATGCACAAATATCTGTATTTGTGGCAGCTCTGTTTTGCTTTCCCGTGGGGCATCTGCGGATTGTCAAAGTACCAGCACAGCACAGGGAAAGCGCAACATCAATATCAGCAAGTCAGCATGTCGCTTTGTCACGTAAAATGCTCTTTACATAAAGGCATTGCACAGACTACCCAGGTAACCAATAAGCATTAAAATAAGCAGTAAATCAGTCGTTTATTAGCATCCCTGGCGTTTTATACTGCAGGTTGATGTTTATCAGCCTTTTGACTGCATAACTGTTGTAAATTGGCATCCACAATTCTATTTAAATTCTTCTTGTCGGTAACTAGCTGCAAATAAGCATTGTCAGCACTATAAGAGGGCTAGCAGTAAAGTAGCCGCATATTTTGCCAAAATAGCATTTAAGGCAACTTAAATGCTTATTGGCTTGCATTTAAATTGCATTGGAAATGCTTATTGGTTACCTGGGTAACAGACGTAACACTTCTAATAAATTTTCTAACAAAACATCGTTTCAATGACACCCCTAAAGCTGGGAAAAAACACTAGCATCACCTGGTGCAGTCGTAGCGCTATGCAGAGCAGAGCATATCTGTCAAATTTGATGTCTCATCGGTCAAAAGTTATTTGATAAAAATTTGATGAAATTGCTTAAGAAAACTTTACTGATATGAATCAAAAAGAATGCACAGCGGGGCCAAACCTCAAAAACACGAGCGTAAAAAATCATGATTTTTCAGGGGGTGTGTCTTTAGAGAAGTTTATTAAGCGCACCTTTTTACATTATTAGGGTGACCGAGAATTCACCTATTAGGGTGCAAATTTTTCATTTGTTTAGTGCATCCAAAACATAAAGTTGTAGAACATAGTAAAATAAGCAACTTTGCTGGATATAGAAACTGTTTATCTCTTAGTAGTTGCGAAATATATTGATTGGTTTAAAAAACTACAAGGTATACAGCCCTAGGGGTTGTACGAATGGGTGACGTAGGACTATATCAGATCATTAGATCAAAGACTATTGTAAACTGCATTTCTGGCATATGTATGTTTATAAGAATCTGTGAGTGCCATTGTTTAAGTAAATGTTTAAAAGAGAAGACCGAAATATTCAGATTCAATTCTTCATTAGCGGGAAACTATCAGTCATTAACTTTACGTCGGAAAGCCCAATTTCGTAAGCAGTTTTTCGGCCCAAAAGCGGGATTCTGTTTATAAAAATGTAAATACTGTATTCTTCTTGCCAATCTGAACACAGCGAATATATTTTCATAAAAAGAATTTTTGTTTCAAACAAAAAAACTGCTTTTGAAATTGGCAGAATCAATGACGACTAGCTTCACCTTAAATGCATAAAATGGTGGCTTTGAAAATACGTGGACGGGGGTTCATAAGTACAACGCTTGCAACCATTGAGCCATAAAAGATTTCTTTTAAAAATCACTTGTGTGCACCATAATGGTTGAAATAGTAATGTATGATCTTCAGATTATTGTATTAAATAAGCCATTGGTTACAAATAACATTAAAGCCAAAGCACGTTCATCGCAAATATGACGCCATACGAATGTCCTTCTCTTTTGACATGAAGGGCAACAGGCACATAAGTTAGCAGCGTCGATTCACTGTCTTTTGCTTCGAGAAGGTTTTACTAGTTTACTTTCACAGCTTACCGCTTGTTACATAGCAGAAAATATGGCACATACGCAAAAATTTCTGTTTTATTTGTATGAGAGTTCTTATCCTCCTACCACAGGGGTGAACCATCATAAAATAAATTCATGCCTCCATAAACCCCCACATGCCAAATTTGGTTCCATTTGCTTAATTAGTTCTCGAGATATGAGAAAATTTGTTTTTCATTTGTATAGGAGCCCCCCTCTTAAAAGGCGAAGAGGTCTCATTACACCAGAGAAAAAATTCTTACCTCTAACCCCCTCCCCCCGTGCCAAATTTGGTTCCTTTTGATTGATTAGTTCTCGAGTTATGAGAAAATTTGTATATTATTGGTATGGAAGCCCCCCTCCTAAAAAGGGGAAAGATCTCAATTCACCATAGAAAAAATTCTTGCTTGCTGAAACTCCCACATGCCAATTTTGGTTCCATTTGGTTGATTAGTTCTAGATTTATGAGGAAATTTGTATTTTATTTGTATGGGAGCCCCTCCCCCCTCTTAGAAGGGGAAGGGGTCTTAGTAAACCAAGGGATGGGAATCGAGAGCCAAAGTATCGATATCTGGTATCGCAATATATCGGACCGATCCGATACTGAGTAATGAGTATATCGTAACCAAAATATTGATACTTCGATATTCACCGATATCGAAACTCGAAATATTCAGAAAGTTTTCAGATACGATCCGTCACGGGCTTGCGATGCGACCATCTGCCTCGTTTATGTCGCCGGCATCTCCGCACCTCCAAGATACCGTATACATTCCAGTCGACAATCTTCGCAGCAGGTTATTGGTTAGGCGGGCGCTTTTTAACTAGAAGCACCAGGATTAGAACTGATCAGTTTCAAACAATTTTTCAATAGGTTGTTTTAAAATGCAACAAAAGATCCTGGCAAAATTTTGTTTTAAAAACTCAACAACCCTTCTGTTTCAACAGAAGCAGCATAAATGCTTACATTAACTCATAAAATAAAAAAAGTGTTAGATGCATTTTAGATTCGCATAAGTTTACCTTCTCACACGATTCTCACATTATTTATTCACATTGTGTTATTCTAGGGAGGAAAATATTAAAGATAATTCACATCTCAAGAAATAATATTCATAATTAGAATCAGACATTGGCAAAACACCGAACGTAGCTTATACGGTCGTTACCATTTCCTAAAACGACGCAACCAAGCTCATCCCTTTTTCATACATGCAAACAAACACGAAGTGTGGCTAGCAATTTATCGGTGGTGTTGAATTTGTTATACTTTTAGCACCAGTTTTCAATGCACCCGGTTAACACATTTCCGAGTTAACTGATGTCGGCCAACGCGCTGGCAAGACTGTCATCAGCATACAATTTGAGTGAAGCCGAAATGTTTGGTCCTGGGGTCCAAGTTGACAGCTCTCCTTTCAGCTAATTTTGCTAAAGCCCTAAACATCTAATAAACTGATGTTGTTATAAAAAAGTTTTTCGATTTTCTGGAATATTTTGAGTGGCACAAGGCATGCCTGGATTATGAAATACGCATTTTTAGGCAGAGAATAAATAATTGATCAGGAGCAGGATCGGTTTAAAGTAAGCTATCATACGTAGCTTGCATCACAGTTCACAGTATAAATAGTTCTTGCAAATCAATCTGCGCTTGCAGCGATACGATGTTCGGTGGTGACTTCAAAAAACAATTAACCTAACAGTCCGTTAATATCGGCATCAACCGTAGAAGAGTATTCTCAAGTTTGTAAAAACACACATGGAGGTGCGTCATATTTATTTCAAGTGGCCGTGTGAGTAAATGAAATAGATAAGAGAATACGAAAACCTAACGCTAGCAAAGAGACACACATCCAGCATATATCTTTTATATCTTTTACGCTTTTAGCTAGCACACGCAATCCTAAGTGTTACCGAAGTGTTGAAAACTGGCGTCTGAAAGACAACACCTAAACGGATTGCGGTTGCTTTTTTGAGCGTGCAGTTCATTTCATCAGGCACGGCAGCAGAGTAGCGACTCAAATAAACTTTGTAGCATTTTTCAAATACGGCATGCAGTGCGGATCAGCTTTTAGACATGCCTGTTTGGAAGCTTGAGAACTGAAAAACGCGAGACCGATAATTTGACAAAAAGTTATGCGTGAAGAGCTGGCCTTTTTGTAGCTTTCGATACCTATAATATCGGATGAAAAGGTATCGATATCCGATAATATCGCATGGTAAAATATCGATGCCGGATACTCGATATATCGAATTAAAATATCGATACCTCCGGTATCGGTAAAATATCACGGTTTAAAACCATAGAAATAATCCTGTGGGTTTTAACCCCCACATGCTAAATTTGGTTCCTTTTAATTGATTAGTTCACGAGTTATGAGGAAATTTGTATATTATTTGATTCGGAGCCCCTCCTCCTAAAGAGGGGAAGGATCTCAATTCACCATTGAAAATATTCTTGCCTTCTGAGACCCCCGCATGCCAAATTTGGTTCCATTTGCTTGATTAGTTCTCGATTTATGAAGAAATTTGTATTTAATTTATATGGGAGCCCCCTCTTTTAGAAGGGGAAGGGGTCTAAGTACGCCATCGGAAACAATCCTACCTTCTAAAACCTCCACTTCCCAAATTTAGTCCCATTTGCTTGATCGAGTTTTCAGGAAATTTGTGTTTCATTTGTATAGGAACCCCCCCTCTTACGCCGTCCATAAAATTGCTCTCTCGCCCCTCCATAAAATTGCTGGCCATTTTATCTTTCCAACGACATATAAATTGTTCAGTTTTGTTTAGTAGTTTAGCAGTTATTAGCATTTGAAATCTTTCATTCCAACGCACAGTGGTTTAAAAAGCGAAAAACGCGAACCTAACGTTTTTAAAAGGAAAAACGTAAATAAAATGCTATACTATCTATAGAAAAGTTGTTGTATGTCATCAAACACAACTTTTGGCATGAATGAATTTTTGATTAATCCACCTAAAAAGGAGATAAAAAATTTATTTTTTCAACGATTTCATAAAACAATATGGTTTCTTCGGGAAACTTGTAGAAAATAAAATTTGAAAAATCTTTGCCGAAGACACTTTGGTTCTATCTCTTCAAATACACGATCTACAACATTTTCTATAAGAACAACATCTAAAGACTAAAAAAACCCAATAAACTATTTTTGGTGGGATTTTGAAGGCCCACTATGTTCTAGAGACTTGTCTATATTTTCAAAACACATCGTTTTGTCATAATATCATAACAATATCTTGATGCTTCATGTTAGTCATGTTTTTTGCCGGAAAATAGTACTTTTTCGTGCCACAATATCTCCGAAAGTGGCCAATAGTTGTAGAAAACATAATAATCATCTGAAAGATGAACATTTTGGCTTCCACTCTCAGGTATATTCATTAGTATCCCTTGGTTAGTTTGGGACTAAAGCGTCTCTCATCAATTGTTATTTACAACCTTCCATCGATATTCTTTAATTCTGCCAATCCAAAACTGCTCGACATAATTATATACTATTTTGAATTACTCTTTTTTGAGTGTCCGCGAGTGAGGCAGATGAAAAAGCGATCTATCCATAGTGCTAGCTCTCTTTTTCATCGTGATGTTAAAGTGTTTCGCAAAAGTGTGTACGCAAAAGAGTGAATAAAAGTATCATGTTTCTCGTTCTTGCATAAAACTAATGAAATACAAAATTTGGCATTTTGATTACTTCTTTACGTTAACTTTTTTGCGGTACGCCTTGTTCTCCTTCTTGTATTACTCCAGTTCAATTATATAGTAAAGTAAAAAATTATACGATTGGAATATTCGTATGGCAAACGTAAGTTTTACGTTAATAAGCAATCAAAATACCAAATTTTGTATTTAATTAGTTTTATCCAAGAACGAGAAACATAATACTTTTATTCACTCTTTTGCGAAACACTTAAACATGACGATTAAAAAGAGAGCCAGCACTATGGATAGATCGCTTTTTCATCTGCCTCACTCGCGGACACTCAAAAAAGAGTAATTCAAAATAGTATGTAATTATGTCGAGCAGTTTTGGGTTGGCAGGCAGAATTAAAGAATATCGATGGAAGGTTGTAAATAACAATTTTTGAGAGACGCTTTAGTCCCAAACTAACCAAGGGATACTAATGAATATACCTGAGAGTGGAAGCCAAAATATTCATCTTTCAGATGATTATTATGTTTTATACAACTATTGGCCACTTTCGGAGATATTGTGGCACGAAAAAGTACTATTTTCCGGTAAAAAAGTCATAAACTAACATGAAGCATCAAGATATTGTTAGGATATTATGACAAAACAATGTGTTTTGAAAATATAGACAAGTCTCTAGAACATAGTGGGCCTTCAAAATCTCACCAAAAATAGTTAAATGGATTTTTTTAGTTTTTAGATGTTGCTCATCTAGAAAATGTTGTAGATCGTGTATTTGAAGAGATAGAACCAAAGTGTCTTCGGCAAAGATTTTTCAAATTTTATTTTCTACAAGTTTGCCGAAGAAACAATATTGTTCTATCAAATCGTTGAAAAAATAAAATTTTTATCTCCTTTTTAGGTGGATTAATCAAAAATTCATTCATGCCAAAAGTTGTGTTTGCTGACATACAAAAACTTTTCTATAGATAGTATAGCATTTTATTTACGTTTTTCCGCTTAAAAACGTTAGGTTCGCGTTTTTAGCTTTTTAAACCACTGTGCAACGTTACACTTCTATTTTCGTTTTCACAAAGTGCTACCCAGTCCCAGATAGTAAACAAAAACGTAGTCCTACGTCAAAAGCACTTAGGGACTCTACTCTGTAAAGTCGTCAAATAATGGAATTTCGTAATTTTGTCAGATTTTGGAATTAAAGTTAGAGTTTATTTATAACTCCCGTCGTAGTAAGGAAAGCCACTCTCATTTTCATCATTTCTTAGGTGGATTTAATGAATACTCCAAAAGCTCTGCTGCTGCCTTGACTCAAACACACTTACCTTCCGATCCGTGCCTTTTAAATTTACTAAAAATCGGTTAATAAAGCATTTGATTGAAATTACCCAACTGACTTTATATCTTAAATTCGTCGTACCGTTTTAAAATCCGTCCATCAAAATTTGTCATCGTCCGAACTAAAAATCACAATAATGTTTACGAAGCTAGTGCGCATGTATTTGTGTAGAACAGCATGACAAATGTTATTCTGCATAATTTCTGTAGGTTATGCAAGTTTTCCGGCTGCAGAATAACAACAATGCATTGCGTGAGTTATTTTCATTTTATGAATGACGGAAATTGAAACGATTAGTCGACATTTTCTTCTTCGTCGCACGAAAAAATGTTGGAAAACTTTTTTTTAAAATCGATTTTTTTTTCAACTTTTCAGAGTAGCGTTGGCTCCACAAATCTCAACAACTGACCATTTACTTTGGATACGATTTTTTATTGCTTTCGTTAGAAAGACACATTTTCCACTGAGCTATTCAGTATGTTAAATGTAAAATAGTATATTAAATACGTATTGATAGTATCTGACACAACGTTAACAAGAGTTGAATTATGTTCCGAAAACTTATCGATTTCTTACTCAAATGACAAATAAGATGATATAACGAAGGTTCCTTTCACCAATAGGTGGAATCGGGTTTTTTATTCCAGTTTTTGATTTTGCAGTCTTTTCCACTTATTTTAATACAGTGGAATTTCGAATTTGGTATGGTTAGATTTTGGCATGCCTCGATTTTGCAACAAAAGTATCCGTTTTTGGCAATACAATATATTTTACATCCAAAAATATGCCTAAATATCGAACAGTTTCCGCATACAAGCTTTAAATGACAAAAAAAATGATGCCCTCAGTGTACTCATGAAAAAAAGTTTGCTGTTATAGAATGCTTTGAACAATGTTATTTTTATTGCCGTAGGACGTCTTACTGTACGTTGCCAATGACTTATTTGCACCGGACGGATGGCTCTTGGCGCACTTTTAGAACATAAAATGGTTGCAATCGTTTATTAAAAGTATGTAGTCAATTTCTAACGCATTTACATTCAATTTTTTCGAAAGGGTTTCGATTTTGGCAACATAGGCGGCGCGCATTTGTTGCCAAATTCGAAATCCTACTGTACTAATTTTGTAATGATCGGACCACGAGAAGTGGCCGAAAAACGATCATACACATGAGCATTTCAGTGGGGCGTAAAACGACCTCGACCGAATAAAACGCCACTCCTGTAAAAATACGATTTTCAAACTTTATGTACCTTTTTCTCAGAAACTACACAACGTATGCAATTAACTTGTCTTGTGATAAACACCTTATGTTTGATAAATTAATATCCCACAAGCATTAGTTGAAGCATATACCTCAATGAACAAGAAAAAAGATATTACATGGTGCTTAGCTGCGCGACTAATCGAGTGTCTACCCTACTGTGACAAATACGGCTTTTACTTACACTTAAGAATTTATTTACAGTTAATCCCTATGGATTAATGCAAGAGAACACAAAAAAAATTCAAAAAAATATGCATGGTGAAAGCTATGTCTAAGTGTCCCCGCGTCTCTGTGTGTCACCGTTGCTAATAGGAATGTTTTATGAAAAATAGTGAACTAGTGGACAATGTTTTTTTTTAATATTAACTCTTATTACTATGTGATGCCATGCAGTAATTTTAGTTTTAATTTATGTATTTGTTGTTGAACATCACTTAAAAATGATTGCGTAAAAAATTAAAAAAATTTAAATTGACCCCCTAAAACTGATTTTTGTTGAAAAATATATTAAAAAATTAACAAATTTTTCTCAAACTACATTATGTGATGTAGGTTCACAAACTTCACTTTCCATGTAAATATCATGGATCTTGTTTTATGACTCAGCTATTCCCGTTGACTCACTGTTGACTACTCTCGCCTACAATGTTGCCTGACAATGTTAATTAAGGTGCGACTTGTTCATTTTTGATCAATGTTACTTCTGTCGCCATCCTAATATTTGTGGGGTGTGGCCAAAGTTTCTTGGAAACATCGGCAACATTAAATGTTGGAAAAATTACAAAAACAACTTACATGGCTACATGTTGTCAGTTTTTAGATAGTACCTACTTGCAAATACCGCGAAAATAGCTGTACGAAATCACGCCGGACTCGATTATCAACTAAATGTGTCGATTATTTGTAGTCGATTATACTACAACATGCAACATTGGTGTATTTTATCCATAATTAAATGTTTAGCCGTTAAAAATCAAATCAAAAATTGTTTCGCATATGCCATAAACACCTATATCGAGACAATTAAATAAATTACAATTACAATAAATTTTCATAGTGACTAAAGTTCTTAGCGATAATGAAATAAAGAAAAACTGCTAGCCTGATTTTTAGTTAAGTCTTGTAAACAAAAATAAAGAAGCGAGAGTTTCCTTATATGGTAGTTTGGAATAACTCACGCGGTTTTTACGTTTATGGCAACAATAAAACCTATTCAAAAATCGAGCCAGAATGGTATTCTAAGAGCGTGGACAACCAGGTGTGATTTGTAATACAGTCGGATTTCGAATTAGGCAACAACGCCGTATCACCTATGTTGCCAAAATCCAAACCGTGCCAAAATCGTGTCCCTTTTTTGAAATGAAAAAATTGAATGTAAATGCGTTGGAAATAGACTAAATATTATTAATCAACGATTGCAACTATTTTATCTTTAAAAAGTCCGCCTAGAGCTATCTGGCAAATAAGTTTTTGGCAATCAGCGGTAAGACGTAGTCCTACGGCAATAAAAATTTGATTGTTCGAATATCATATAACCGCCAACTCCACGCGAAAAAGTCAACCATTGACATGCATTATAGAAGCATTTCAATTTCTGTGGCGCTCATCGAAATGGAACAACACAAAGCGAACTCCCCAATAAACTGCTTCCAAGTGACTTCTCAGTATCTTTGTCGCTGCAGCGCGCTGGTGAACTATACAGTTCTGTGAAGTGTGAATTCACAGTAAGGATCGCACAGCGAAGTCACACTTGTATCGCACAGTGAAGTCACACTTGGTCTTCATAGTGAAGTCAAACTTGGCCTTCACAGTGGCAGTGTAATTGTTTTCATGTCCGCTTTGTGCGGTGTTTCGGAGAAGAAAAGACGCTGTCGTCAGTTCCATTGCCACTTACACTGCGTCTAGGAGCCAGTGAACTAATGATTATACCTCTGCATCCTTGCTATTCGCTGAGAGAACTGTGTGAATCACTCTTCGCACCCGCTGCAGGTGCCCGTTGAGGTGCCGGCCATCCCTGGTTGAAAGTCATCAAAAAATCATAAAAGGAAGCCAGAACAGAAGAAAAATTTAAAAATATTTGCACGGTAGACCTGACTTTTTAGCAAAGCCCAAAAGGTTGAGTGTCATTCATTGTTTAACTTAGGTCGATGAGATCGACAAATGTCTGATTGTATATATATATATATACTAGCTGACCCGACAAACTTCGTATTGCCACAAATTAACCTGTGTTGTACATAAATCATGAATCTCGGATGATCTTTGTCACTATCTCGAGTTTTGCAAGCCCCCCAGTGGGCGGCGCTTCCGACGGCGGGTCACCGGCAACACTCGCGACCGGCTCGTCCTGAATGATCTAGTGTTACTATAGATAGTTTTTGTGGTCTTGTTATTGATTAATTTTTTATGGAAGAGTCTCGAATTTCTCGAGTTGGATTAGTTTTTGAGCTTCGCAAAAATTTCTGTTTTATTTGTATGAGAGTCCATATCCCCCTACCACAGGGGTGAGAGGTCTCTAACTATCATAAAATAAATTCAAGACTCAAAAATCTCCTACATGCTAAATTTGGTTCCATTTGCTTGATTAGTACTCAAATTATAAGGAAATTTGTATTTCATTTGTATGGGAGCCCACCCTCTTAAAGGGGAAAGGGGTCGTAATACACCACAGAAAAAAAATTCTGCCATCTAAAACTCTCACATGCCAAATTTGGTTCCATTTGCTTGATTAGTTCTAAAGTTATGAGCAAATTTGTATTTCGTTTGAATGGGAGCCCCCCCCCCCTCCTAAAAAGGTAAGAAGTCCTAATTCATAATGGGAAAAATGGTTGCCTCCAAAAACACCCACATGCCAAATATGGTTCCATTTGCTTGATTAGTTCTCGAATTATGAGGAAATTTGTATTTCATTTGTGTAGAAGCCCCCCCTCTTGAAGTGTGGAAGGATCCTAATTCACCGTAGAAAATATTTTTGCCTCCAAAAACCTCCACATGCCGAATTTGGTTCTATTTGCTTGATTAGTTCTCGAGTTATGGGGAAATTTGTATTTCATTTGTATTGGAGCCCCCCCTCCTAATGTGGGAAGAGGTCCTAATTCATCACAGAAAAAATTCTTGCCTCCAAAAACACCTACACGCCAAATTTGGTTCCATTTGCTGGATTAGTTCTCGAGTTATGAGGAAATTTGTATTTCGTTTGTATAGGACCCCCCCTCCTAAAGTGGGAAGGGGTCCCAATTCATCATTGAAAAAAAAATTGTCTCCAAAAACACACATATGCCAAATTTGGTTCAATTCGCTTGATTAGTTCTCGAGTTATGAGGAAATTTGATTTCATTTGTACAGGAGCCCCCCCTCTTAAAGTGGGGAGGGGTCCTAATTCACCATAGAAAATTTTCTTGCTCTCGAAAACCTTCACATGCCAAATTTGGTTGCATTTGCTTGATTAGTTCTCGAGTTATGAGGAAATTTGTATGAAAGCCCCCCCTCTTAAAGGGGAGAGGAGTTATAATTCCTCTTATAAAGAGGGGAGGGGTCTCAATTCACCATAGAATAAATTCTTGTCACCAAAAAAACACCCACATGCCAAATGTTGTTCTATTTGCTTGATTGGTTCTCGAGTTAGGAGGAAATTTGTATTTCATTTGTACAGGAGCCCCCCCTCTTAGAGTGGGGAGGGGTCCTAATTCACCGTAGAAAATTTTCTTGCCCTCGAAAACCTTCACATGCCAAATTTGGTTCCATTTGCTTGATTAGTTCTCGAGTTATGAGGAAATTTGTATGGAAGCCCCCCCTCTTAAAGGGGAGAGGAGTTACAATTCCCCTTATAAAGAGGGAGGGGTCTCAATTTACCATAGAATAAATTCTTGTCACCGAAAACACCCACATGCCAAATTTGGTTCTATTTGCTTGATTAGTTCTCGAGTTATGAGGAAATTTGTATTTCATTTGTATAGGAGCCCCCCCCCCCTAAAGTGGGGAGAGGTTCTTATTCATCATAGAAAAAATTCTTGCCTCCAAAAACACCTACATGCCAAATTTGGTTCCATTTGCTGGATTAGCTCTCGAGTTATAAGGAAATTTGTATTTCGTTTGTATAGGAGCCCCCCCCCACTTAAAGTGGGGAGGGGTCCCAATTCATCACAGAAAAAAAATTTGTCTCCAAAAACAAACACCTGCCAAATTTGGTTCCATTTGCTTGATTAGTTCTCGAGTTATGAGGAAATTGGTATTTCATTTGTACAGGAGCCCCCCCTCCTAAAGTGAGGAGGGGTCCTAATTCAACATAGAAAATTTTCTTGCCCTCGAAAACTTTCACATGCCAAATTTGGTTCCATTTGCTTGATTAGTTCTCGAGTTATGAGGAAATTTGTATGGAAACCCCCCCTCTTAAAGGGGAGAGGAGTTATAATTCCCCTTATAAAGAGGGGAGGGGTCTCAAATTACCCTAGAATAAATTCTTGTCACCGAAAACACCCACATGCCAAATTTGGTTCTATTTGCTTGATTAGTTCTCGAGTTATGCAGAAATTTGTGTTTCATTTGTATGGGAGCCCCACCTCTTAGTGGGGGGAGGGGTCTCTAACCATCACTAAAACCTTTCCTGGCCCCAAAAACCTCTACATGCAAATTTTCACGCCGATTGGTTCAGTAGTTTTTGATTCTATAAGGAACAGAGGACAGACAGACAGACAGACAGAAATCCTTCTTTATAGGTATAGATATATATATATATATATATATATATATATACATATATATATATATATATATATATATATATATATATATGTATGTATGTATGTATGTATGTATGTATGTATGTATGTATGTATGTATGTATGTATGTATGTATGTATGTATGTATGTATGTATGTATGTATGTATGTATGTATGTATGTATGTATGTATGTATGTATGTATGTATGTATGTATGTATGTATGTATGTATGTATGTATGTATGTATGTATGTATGTATGTATGTATGCATGCATGTATGTATGTATGAATTTATATATACACGTATGAGTTTCTCAATTTTTTACCAACGTTTTCTCGGAGATGGCGCAAACAAATTTCACATAATATGTTTCATTTGCAAGATACTATCGTCCCATATAAGCTTTGTAAGGTTTACCGAAATTGGTCCATAAATTCAGCAGATCTAGAAGATAGATCTTGAAATAGGCCATAGGTCTAAGAATTCAGCCCACTCATTATGGATTGCAATGTTAAATTTTCGATGACGTTTCTTCGATGAACTTAGTAGGAGGGGCCTATGTTTTCTTCAGAGCTCCAATAACGTCGTTAGGAGGAAATCTCGATGGTGACTCTCTATGAATTATCGAAATCTGCTTAACTCAGTTTCTAAATATGATTACACTAAACGCTGCTTCTGTTGACATCATTTCACGTTGATCATGTTAGCTGAGCGCGCGCGCCTTTGTGTGTGTGTGTGTGTGTGTATGTGTGTGTGTGTGTGTGTGTGTGTGTGTGTGTGTGTGTGTGTGTGTGTGTATGTGTGTGTGTGTGTGTGTGTGTGTGTGTGTGTGTGTGTGTGTGTGTGTGTGTGTGTGTGTGTGTGTGTGTGTGTGTGTGTGTGTGTGTGTGTGTGTGTGAGCGTGTGTGCGTGTGTGCTATTCGCTGGAAATACATTTAGTTTTAAAATCTTCCATAGTGACTAGAAATTTTCAAAACATTATATTTCGCAGAGTGGCGCATGGTGGCACGTAATTCTTTCATAATTTGGTAGTATATACCTGAGATTGAACCCAGAATGCGGAATTAACCTGGAGATATCTGGAGAAAAAAAGTTCTCGACTAAGAAAGCAGAAAATGCTACTATTTTTCCATGTTTTTCTTCTTCTTATTCTTTTAATTATTATTTTTCTTCCTCTAGCTATCTAAACAATCTGTTTTTCCGAAAGCTCCTTCAATTACCTTTTTAATGATATATAATACATAAGATTTAATTTTGATAATAGTGTTCAAAAATTGACTTCAAACTGAGCGTGTTTTAATGGCAAAAACCTGATTTAATCCACCTAGTGGTGAAAGGAACCTTTGTTATACCGTCTTAGAATGCAATTTGAGATAGAAATCGACACGTTTGGTTTACATGAAATTTTTGGAAATTGAATAAGTTTACAAAATTTGAAACAAATAGAAGCACTTATAAATTTTGATAGTTTCTTTTCTCATGAAATTGCTGAGTAAGTTGTTACTAATGAGGGTAAGTGCAAGTAAAAGTAAGTTGTAAGATGAAATATTATTCTTTAACATATACATTGCGTAGTAAAGGTCTAGTTAATAGGTTTTCGAACTATGCATAATTTCCTTTAACGCCATTCTATTTGATTCACAACAATAAAGTTTTCTTGAATAAATTTCATCAATTTTTATGAACCTTCGGTTACTCACGTTGTTGTATTCTGTACACCATATGTAGGTTTTGCCTTTCTACTATATAAATATATAGTATAAAGGTATAGAAATCACTCGAAAAACCGGAAATGGAAAGAAGGTCCTGCGGGCCGAATGTCATATACCATTCGACTTCGTTTCGAAAACTGAGCATTTTCTGTGTGTGTGTATGTATGTGTGTGTGTGTGTGTGTGTGTGTGTGTGTGTGTGTGTGTGTGTGTGTGTGTGTATGTGTGTGTGTGTGTATGTGACGCTTTTCAATCTCACTCACTTTTCTCGGAGATGGCTGTACCGATTTTTATGATCTTAGTGTCAAATGAAAGGTCTAGGTGTCCCATAGGTCGCTATTGAATTTCATACTGATCGGGCTTTTAGTTCAAAAGTTATGTATAAAAATACGAAAAATATGGGGCTTCATTATCTCATAAGTCCTTCAACCGATTTGAACCAAATTGATTGCATATGAAAGAGGAGCCTTGCAAACCCTTAACTTCAGAATTTCATGACGATTGGACTTGTAGTTTGAAAGTTACATAAAGAAATGTGAAAAAATTGTATTTAAAACATATTTTTGTAACATATAAGCATTAATTCAATGTAAAGCATCACCAGATTTATTATCATTTGAAAATTACTGTTGAGATCTATCAAACGAAACCGAGTTATTGAAAATCGGACGGTTCATTCAAAAGTTAGGCTTATACAAATTTGGAAAAAAGTTTATGTCCTGGTCTCGAAATATTATTCAAGGGGGGGGGGGGGGGGGGGCAAGAAAAAAATAATAACATCAAACCTTCAATAACTAAACAAAGGACAAGAAACCAGGAAAATTAACCAGATTAATAAAAATTTAATACAAAAAAGTTGTACAGTACTTAAATTTTAGTTCAAACCAAAACAACTTTAAAAAATTTTGATCCAAGCACATAAAGTAGGTATTCTGACAGAGATGAATCAACTTGAAAATAGTGGAGTGCTACAGGATCACCTTAGAGAGCCAAAAACGTGTAACTTAACCTTCATTTGAATTTTGCTTTTTACTTGCATGTCACTCGGATTTGGATAATAATCCAAATCTGTGTCACTTACTAGTTCAGAATTCGGTAACCACGAAATAGTATCGGAATCCTTCTCGTAAAAATGGCAATTTAGGTCTCTACAACTTTTTTACTTGGAACGTATGTGCTATGCTACCGACATTTTTTAAGAAAAAAAAATCTATCACACCATTCACGTTTGAAACCGCTTGTTTCTTGGACAACCTTTTAGTCATATGAATATTAGGCCATTCCTCAGCTGATGCTGGTTCTCAACCATAACGTGTTTATCTTTGATATATTAAGGATGCAAACGCACCACTATTGCGATGTTGCGAAGCGATTGTCATTGTTTAACTAATAGCATTTGTCCATCCGGTGCTGCACTTCGGATGAAGTGCAGTACTGCGCTGGGACTTGCTTTCCAAATATCAGGGCTTCTAACAGCCCTCTGTCGCAGAACCTTGATCTTTAATTGAAAAATGCCGGACAACGGCATAACAGATATTCCGAGTTTTTTTTTCTGTGCCACAGAATCGACATATATCACCGTGCAGTTTCCCCATAAGCTTCAAATGATAGCGGTTTGGACAATGTCCTGTTATAAGATCAGTATAAATGTTTAGATCTTTCTTCGAAAGCTCTAGGATTTTGCGATTCATTGAAATGTTTGAAAAGATAAAATGTTTCGACTGCCTAGCAATAAAAGTGTTATTCCACTTTCATACATTTCCAAACTAAAACTCCATTTTTAAAGCAAAAGCAGATACTACTACCTGTGACAGCAAAATATAATCCCACAGCAATTATCTCCGTCAAAAGTGGTAGCAAATTTCACTAATACATTGTTTAGTTGATTGATGCCTCAATCTAATGCGGTTCTTTTGAAGCAAGTTGAATTAAAATGGAACAAAATTTAAAGTAAACGGAGCCAAAAGTCTTATTCTAAGAACCCTAATTTTCGGTGTCGGAACTTAAAGGTTAAGCACAATAGTCACCTGTGACCTGTAGCAAGAATCAGAAAGCTTAGATGGTGTAGGTTAGTTGATCGAGACTAACGGGATAATTACTTTAACTTTGCACGAATTGGGTAATTTAGAGATGTAAACTCGTTGAATTGTAAAAATCTGCTTAACATTAAAGAATGCAACATTATTGCACTTTATTTTTTTGCCCCTTCAAATTTCGAAAATTTTTGAAGGGGGGGGGTGACATAAACTTTTTTTCAAATTTGTATAAGCCTTATTCAAACTTTAACACTTAAGCACCGTATATTAAACCGTTAAAACGTGTAAAACCAAAACATTTCAATCAAATGTTGATTGTATTCAATGTGTGTGATGTATGTGTGTATGTATGTATGTATGTATGTATGTATGTATGTATGTGTGTATGTATGTATATGTGTGTTTGTGATGACGATTTGCAATTTTGAAATTTGCATTGAAATTCAAGGAGAGTGTGAAACATGTCAATTGTCTGAAGTTTTCGAAGCCTCTTAGTGGAATGTGGAATACGAACTCTGAAATTAAAGAAAAGAAAAAACTTTTTCCGACTGAATTCCAATATTTAAAATTTATTCGCGACAGATACGTATACACTTCGAAATAAGACACTGATGAAGCCTGCACGTTGTAGGCGAACTATGCATCTGTCGCAAATAAATATTAAATACAGTAGGATTTCGAATTTGGCAACAAATGCGTGTCGCCTATGTTGCTAAAATCGAAACCGTGCCAAAATCGAGACCCTTTTTGATATGACAAAATTGAATGTAAATGCATTGGAAATTAACTAAATGTTATTAATCAACGATTGCAACCTTTTTCACAAAATCCGCCAAGACCTATCCATGCGGTGTAAGTAAGTTTTTGGTGACCTACGGTAAGACATAATCCTACGGCAATAAAAATATTATTGTTCGAAACATTCTATGATCGCAAACTTTTTTTCATGTACACACTTAGGGCAATATTTTTTCGTCATTTAAAGTAATGCGGAAACTGACTGATATTTAAGCATCAGCATTTTTGGCTCGAGCGGCACGTTTCGATATTTAAGCATACTTTTGGAAGTAAAATATTTTGTGTTGCCAAAAACGGATACTTTTGTTGCCAAAATCGAACATTGCCAAATTCGAAATCCCACTGTAGTGGGATTCAATCGGAAAAAGTTTTTTCTTTTCTTTAATTTAAGATTTCGATTGTCATTTTAATAAATAAATAATAAATAAATAAATTTTCTTCACTTGCTGTAACTCGCAATTAGACAAGAAAAGCAAAAAGCGAAGAAAAGCATTAATTTAAGCATTTAGATATAGTGGTGTATAGGATTTAATATACTAATGGATTGATTTTTCCAGATAAACTTATATAAATTGCAAACAATTTTTGCGCATCAATAGATGCTGTTTCCAATCAATAAATACTAGAGCTTAGAAATTTTATATAAAAATAGGAGCAAAACATTGTACGGTAGTAATTTTGTACGATTTGTTTTCGTTAGTGACACTTTAAAAGACAGAAATCTTATGTCATGCATCATATTTCAATAAATAAATCGAATTGACAAGCACTGGAAATCACATCGATCATATTTCCCATTCTCAAGCATGTTTATGGCACAGCTTTTGCACTATTCGACCTCATCTTGTTTTCCTAACCCTCTAACGGGATACATTGTACAAACGATGCGATCAAGCTAATGACTATCTTTTCATGAAAGTACATTCAAAAGAAGCTTAAGTTTTGATTTTCATGCAAAAATAATTATCTGAAGGAGCGTCAGCTAAGAAATATTTCCATTTCTCTTTTTTTATATCTAATGCTCTATTCAGTTATTTTTTCTAATTCAGATATATTGCAAAATTGAAGCCAAGCAAACTAATAGTAAAATTTTGAGATCAACCATTTTGTTGTAGATATCCTTTTTCTTCAAAATCGAAATATGATAATAATTTTTCTGAACTCTTGTTTTCCAAAGATGCTAACTTTTGAGCGCATGGTATTAATATCAAAATATCAAAAAATCTGCTATGAACACATATTTCATATTGTCAATTCAAAACAAGTTTCGTATGTGGCTCTAAGGCCTGAATGTTAAGGCTGTCTATATATATATTCATTCAAGTCTGCAAAAATTATCTTTTGTGTTTACATTATGTTTCTATAAATCACGTAAATGTTATAAAACTAAATAATATGTTCATCAAGTAACATAAATGACGCTTACAAGTATTTCTGCACCCAAGGAAAGAAAATATAATTATTGTACGCAATACGTTGTGAATTTGACTGGCAAATAAGAATTTTGAGGAATACAGAACGGATATTTCAAAATATAGTCAAGTTAATTAGAGATGTTCCTGAGAAATTAAATAGTGATTATTGTGGCAGTAGAAAGGCTAGGTCACGCCGCTAGGTGGATTAATTCGGGTTTTTGAATACCATATTGTTATATAGTTACAAATCGTATATTACGTATATACTAACGTATATTCTTCAATAAACTTGTTATGAGCAAAATGTCAGAATTATTGAATGCATTATTACTTTAAATTGTTAGGAAAATAGATTAGCATAAACCGACATCACAGAAACGAAGCAAGTAGCATGTGAGGTGTACCGCAATTGGCCCCAACTGGAATTTTCTTTCGTTTCTTCATATGGAAAAATGGTGTCTGTGTGCAGCAAAACTACCAGCAAATGTAAAATTTTTAAAATGTATCCGTCTGTTGGTAGTCGAGTAATTCGGGGTCAAAATCAGGGTATTTTTTATAATCAAAGTTCTACAGTTCGTAAACAAGGAAACATAGAGGTATACTATGTTCAGCAAAGTTGTGTATTTTTATTATTTATACAACTTTGTAATACATGAAAAAGTCATACAACAATTACAAAAAGAGCTAAAATAGAAAAACTGATTTTTCAAATTCATATACAATAAATAAGATCTCTTCGTTGAAGAGATAGAAGGTTACTGTCTTCAGCAAAATTTCTTGTAATAATATGCTCTAAAACTTAGCAGAACACATCAATGTGTTATATTGAAACTGAAGGAAAATATTTTTTTTATTTCACTTTTAGAGGGATTAATCAAAATTCAAATTCTACCAGACGATAGAGCTTTCAATTTCAAGAAACTCTTCCAAAGGTTCGATAAACTTAAAACCAAGTTTTCCTAGTCAAAACTCTAGTGCGCACGTTTTCTTTGGTTTTGGGCTATTGTGCGCGCGAGTAACTGTGTTATAAAAGTTGGCGCGAGTGTTCGAGGGTTAATATCTTTCGACCGGTAAAACCAATTCTTATGAAATTTTGCATATATATTCGTAGTGTGAAAACCTCTCGTTTGATATTAAAATAATTAAAATTAGGTTATTTTTCTTGGTTAAAATCATTATAAATTATTTTTAATTTTGGTGTGGTGTATTGAATTACTCATAACTTTCAAATTAAACATCCAATCAAAAAACCATTCAATAGTGATCTATCCGGCTATATTACCTGCCAAATGAAACTAATAGCACGTAAATCGGTTTGGCCATCTCTGAGAAACAGGGAGATCATTTGAACCTTGTCAAAACTGGTTTTTTAAGCATCACTTTTAAACCACTTGTTTGTTTTCAATAAAAATTGGCGTGAAGTTTAGCAATAGTAAGAGCTTTTATTTGGTACTAAGATCGATGAAATCGGTTATGTGGTTCCGGAGAAAATCGTGTCACGTAATTTTCACCTTTTTGCTTATAACTTTTAAACTAAAAGTCAGACCACGAAACCATTTAATAGTGATATACTAGGTAAAAATACCTTTCAAATAAAAGTTATAGCAGACGAATTGGTTCAGCCATCTCCGAGAAATAGGCGATTGAAAATTGAAGCGCACACACATACACACACACACACACACACACACACACACACACACACACACACACACACACACACACACACACACACACACACACACACACACACACACACACACACACACACACACACACACACACACACACACACACACACACACACACACACACACACACACACACACACACACACACACACACACACACACACACACACACACACACACACACACACACACACACACACACACACACACACACACACACACACACACACACACACACACACACACACACACACACACACACACACACACACACACACACACACACACACACACACACACACACACACACACACACACACACACACACACACACACACACACACACACACACACACACACACACACACACACACACACACACACACACACACACACACACACACACACACACACACACACACACACACACACACACACACACACACACACACACACACACACACACACACACACACACACACACACACACACACACACACACACACACACACACACACACACACACACACACACACACACACACACACACACACACACACACACACACACACACACACACACACACACACACACACACACACACACACACACACACACACACACACACACACACACACACACACACACACACACACACACACACACACACACACACACACACACACACACACACACACACACACACACACACACACACACACACACACACACACACACACACACACACACACACACACACACACACACACACACACACACACACACACACACACACACACACACACACACACACACACACACACAGACATTGGTATATGTGACACGGCCCTCCGGGTCTCAGATCGACTTCGTGTTTTTCGACCAATTCCTAAACCTTTGTTATATTGTATAACAAAGGTAAAAACCCGAATTAATCCACCTAGCGGCGTGACCTAGCCTTTCTACTGCCACAATAATCACTATTTAATTTCTCAGGAACATCTCTAATTAACTTGACTATATTTTGAAATATCCGTTCTGTATTCCTCAAAATTCTTATTTGCCAGTCAAATTCACAACGTATTGCGTACAATAATTATATTTTCTTTCCTTGGGTGCGTAAATACTTGTAAGCGTCATTTATGTTATTTGATGAACAGCTTATTTAGTTTTATAATCGGTCGGCCTTAACTTTCGGGTTTCTGAGCCTCATACGAAACTTGTTTTGAACTGACAACATGAAATATGTGTTCATAGCAGATTTTTTGATATATTTTTTTTTTGAGTGGTTTTAACCCAAAGGGTAGATTTTTTGGATATCTTTATATTAATACCATGCGTTCAAAAGTTAGCATCTTTGAAAAACAAGAGTTCAGAAAAATTATTATTATACTTCGCTTTTGAAGAAAAAGGATATCTACAACAAAATGATTAATCTCAAAATTTTACTATTAGTTTGCTTGGCTTCAATTTTGCAATATATCTGAATTAGAAAAAATAACTGAATAGAGCATTAGATATGAAAAAGAGAAATTGAACTTTTTCTTAGCTGGCGCTCCTTCAGATAATTATTTTTGCATGAAAATCAAAACTTAAGCTTCTTTTGAATGTACTTTCATGAAAAGATAGTCATTAACTTGATCACATCGTTTTTACAATGTTCGACGGTTAGGAAAACAAGATGAGGTCGAAAAACAGTGCATAAACTGCGCCATAAACATGCTTGAGAATGAGAAATATGATCGATATGATTTCCAGTGCTTGTCATTTTTGATTTATTTATTAAAACATTAAAACATAAGGCATCTGTTCTTTAAAATGTCACTAACGAACACAAATCTTACAAAATTATTACCGTGCAACGTTTACTTCCTATTTTTCATATAACATTTCTAAGCTCTAGTATCTATGGATTGAAAAGAGTGTAGTATATATATCATGGATCAGTAAATAGTAAGATTAAAAGGCAATATGGATAACAATAAATTAGAGTGTATGGTTAGACTGCTCGAAAATCGGCAGATTGGAAGCACGGTTCAAGTAATGGCGCAATTTCAGCGGGATAAAAGCCAGAGCCGTGAGTTAGACTGAGATAGCGCTAGATTGGAAAAAGGAATAATCGGTCGCCAAAGAGAGCGAGAGAGATTCGAGGCGAGAGGAAACGAATACTCATCCTCAGCTTACAGATTCATTCTGTTGGTTATTTTAATTTTTGCCAAACGAACTCGCGTTTTCGACCTACTACTGAAATGGAAGGAAAACGCAAACGAAAAGCACGACAATGGCGCCGTTGGTAGGATGCAGAGGACGCTCCACCTTGGTATAAGTTAAATTCATATTAGTTACGAAAGAAACTCAGCGAAAATTTGCGGAATATTGGTTCGTGATAAAAAAGCGAAACATCAGCTATCTAAAGTAAACTACAGTGGAAAAAGGTGGCATAGGTGAGGTGCAAGATCATACGGAATGTCCAAAGCAAAAAAAAGTTGGCATCTTGTGGAAAATAAAGAACAGAAAACTATATGGCAAAAAGTGAAAACAAATAAGCAAGCAAAAAAACGGCACAAAAGATAGACAAATGGATAGCACGTATAAAAATACAAAGCATCGCAAAAAAAATCAGAGGGGTTGTGTACAAGACACGACCGCATATATAGGTAACGCAGGACTACGTAAGTCTCTTTGTAGTGATAGTGGCATGTATTCATGCTTATAATCATTCGATTCTTCATGTATACATGCTATATGCAACATATATACATGCTACATGCGTTGTATGTAACATTTATCATATCAAATCAAATCAAACTTTATCAAAGTAGTAACATTGCATACGTTCAATTCTCAAAAGATTGTGCATTTGAAAACAATTTAACAAAATCAAGGACACAAACTATTGCTTTCCTGCTACCTTACTGAAATTAAAGATTGTTTTTATTGTCCATGGTTTCCCACGTTGAAGGGATTTTACCTATTCAATCCTATTTTATCAACAGCACATCTTTCCACTTCACTTCTAATGAAACGGCAAGCATGCATATTCATACAGAGTCGTATTATAACTGAACACTACAGCTGTAGCACATTTTTCCAACACAGATATCAAGTTCGCCGAGGTTTAATCGTCTCGCAGTAAAGAATTTGCGGTCTGTTAGGACAACGAACTTGTCATTTTTTTCTGGCACACTTCCCTAACACAGACATCAAATTGGACTAGGTTTAAACGCGTTCGTAAGAAATCTGTTGGCACGAGGGGGCTTTAACACTCATTCTAACGTACTTCCCAAGCAAGGACATCAAAATGGTCTAGGTTGAACCGTGGTGTTAAGAAATCTTGTTGAAATGAGGAAACTTTGTCACTTGTTTTGGCTTACTTCCCAAGCACAGATATCAAATTGGTATAGGTTTAGAGCATCGTAAAGAATCTTCCAACCAATCACGAAGCGAGAATTCTGGTAAAACATAGGTTCATTATTTTCAATTTTTCAATAGTTCAACATCAAGAATCCATACTTTTCTTCATTTGGGTCAAATCTTAGAAGATTTTCCGATCGATTGGTGTAAGAATATTGAAAATCGATCGGAAAACCGCTGAGCTATTAGCGCTCAAAACCTTTCATTTTTCGTGACGGTCGCATTTTTCGATTTTTTGGAATGACACCCTATCTCAAAACTTGCCGTAAGACGTAGTCCTACGTCAAAAATGGTGGTACGTAGAAAAAAAAGAATGAACACAGGCAAAAAAGTCGAAAATCAGAGGGGTTGTGTACAAGACACGACCGCATATATAGGTGACGCAGGACTACGTAAGTCTCTTTGTAGTGATAGTAGCATGTATTCATGCTTATAGTCATTCGATTCTTCATGTGTACATGCTATATGCAACATATATACATGCTATGTTGTATGTCACATTTATCAAAGTAGTAACATTGCATACGTTCAATTCTCAAAAGATTTCAGAGTTATTTCTATGTGCATTTAAAAATAATTTAACAACTTCAAGAACACAAACTATTGCTTTCCTGCTACCTTACTGAAATTAAAGATTGTTTTTATTACCCATGGTTCCCCACGTTGAAGGGATTTTACCTATTCAATCCTATTTTATCAACAGCACATCTTTTCACCAAACTTCTAATGAAACGACAAGAATGCATATTCATACAGAGTCATATCATAACCGAACACTACAGCTGTAGCACATTTTTCCAACACAGATATCAAATTCGCCTAGGTTTAATCGTCTCGCAGTAAAGAATTTGCGATTTGTTGAGACTACCAACTTGTGTCATTTTTTCTGGCACACTTCCCTAACACAGACATCATATTGGACTAGGTTTAATCGCGTTCGTAAGAAATCTGTTGGCACGAGGGGGTTTTGTCACTCTTTCTGGCCTACTTCCCAAGCAAGGACATCAAAATGGTCTAGGTTTAACCGCGGTGTTGAGAAATCTTGTTGAAATGAGGAGACTTTGTCACTTGTTTTGGCTTACTTCCCAAGCACAGATATCAAATTGGTATAGGTTTAGATCATCGTAAAGAATCTTACAACCAATCACGAAGCGAGAATTCTGGTAAAACATAGGTTCATTATTTTCAATTTTTCAATAGTTCAACATCAAGAATCCATACTTTTCTTCATTTGGGTCAATTCTTAGAAGATTTTCCGATCGATTGGTGTAAGAATATTGAAAATCGATCGGAAAACCGCTGAGCTATTAGCGCTCAAAACCTTTCATTTTTCGTGACGCTCGCATTTTTTGATTTTTTGGAATGACACCCTATCTCAAAACTTGCCGTAAGACGTAGTCCTACGTCAAAAAATCGCAAAAGAAGGTTAGCATGTAAGGTAAAAAAAACAGCAAAAGATGATGACTTTTAGAGAAAAAAAAATAAGACAAATAAGGCGAAAAAAAAAGTTGGCATGTGAAAAAAAAAAATATGGGCAGGCAAAAAAATGGTCCGCGAAACTGTCTGAGCAAAAGAACAATGGCATGTGGTAAAAATCAGAGGGGTTGTGTACAAGACACGACCGCATATATAGGTGACGCAGGACTACGTATGTCTCTTTGTAGTGATAGTAGCATGTATTGTATGTATACATGCTATATGCAACATATATACATGCTACATGCGTTGTATGTAACATTTATCAAAGTAGTAACATTGCATACGTTCAATTCTCAAAAGATTGTGCATTTGAAAACAATTTAACAAAATCAAGAACACAAACTATTGCTTTACTGCTACCTTACTGAAATTAAAGATTGTTTTTATTACCCATGGTTTCCCACATTGAAGAGATTTTACCAATTCAATCCTATTTTATCAACAGCACTTCTTTTTAATACACTTCTAATGAAACGGTCGGTAAGCATGCGTATTCACGGGAAACTAGCAGTAATTGACTTTTCGTCAGAAAGCCCAATTTCGGAAGCAGCTTTTCGGCCCGAAAGCAGGATTGTGTTTATAAAAATGTATATGCTGCATTCTTCTTGCCAATCTGAACACAGCGAATATATTTTCATAAACCGAATTTTTGTTTAAAAAAAAAAATTCTTTTGAAATTGGCAGAATCGATGATGACTAATTTCAGCTTCATACAGAGTCGTATTATAACCGAACACTACAGCTGTAGCACATTTTTCCAACACAGATATCAAATTCGCCGAGGTTTAATCGTCTCGCAGTAAAGAATTTGCGATCTGTTGGGACAACGAACTTGTGTCATTTTTTCTGGCACACTTCCCTAACACAGACATCAAATTGGACTAGGTTTAATCGCGCTCGTAAGAAATCTGTTGGCATGAGGTGGCTTTGTCACTCTTTCTGGCGTACTTCCCAAGCAAGGACATCAAAATGGTCTAGGTTTAACCGTGGTGTTAAGAAATTTTGTTGAAATGAGGAAACTTGGTCACTTGTTTTGGCTTACTTCCCAAGCACAGATATCAAATTGGTATAGGTTTAGAGCATCGCAAAGAATCTTCCAACCAATCACGAAGCGAGAATTCTGGTAAAACACAGGTTCATTATTTTCAATTTTTCAATAGTTCAACATCAAGAATCCATACTTTGCTTCATCTGGGTCAATTCTTAGAAGATTTTCCGATCGATTGGTGTAAGAATATTGAAAATCGATAGGATAACCGCTGAGCTATTAGCGCTCAAAACCTTTCATTTTTCGTGACGCTCGCATTTTTCGATTTTTTGGAATGACACCCTATCTCAAAACTTGCCGTAAGACGTAGTCCTACGTCAAAAAAACAAAGAAAAACAAGAATGAGCAAAAAAAATGATGGCAAGTAGAGAAAAAAAACGAGAATACAAATGACTTGGCTAAGAACAAAATCGTTCACCGAGAAATAAGCCATGTGCCATGTAGATATAAATAAACTGAAAACTCGGTACAAACCGTGTAATTCTAAAGAATGAAAACTGAGCAAAAAAAAATGGCATGAGCAACAATGAGCAGACAATAAAGTTAATGCTGGTTCTTAAAAAAGTCAGGAGTAATAAGTTAATAGGCACCTGAAACAAAACAAAATCAATTCAATAAACGGATATTAAATAGGAAAATAAGTTGATGTCCTCTAAAAAAATGAATGGGCTGATGATGAAAAGTGAAGATGATGGTTATGATGATGTTAAGGGTGAAGACGATGAATACTGATGGTGAAGATGACGATGATGATTAAACGTTTATTAGTTAGGCGTGCGTTTGACATATTTAAAACCCTTTGGTTCAAGGCAGTCCTGTTGAAAAGACATCAACTTGCTTTTAGCTTTGGCAAGTAAATTGTCAATCTTGATCATCGTCATTATCTTGTTATTGGAACCAATTTGACAAAGTAAAACAACACGTTAATGACGAATGGTAATGGAATCACGCGTAAAATTTTGTGCATTTTTTGCTAGCTCTGGAATTCCATATTTAAAGAACAGTTTAAATCCATTGACAATAATTTCTTAACAATTGGATTTGTATATGGCAAAACAATACCATTCGTATCCGGAACGTTTGTAATTCATAGTAATTAACATGAAGTCACAACGGAAATGTATTAAATGTATTTTGACGATTTCTTCTATTTTCTTCTGCTATAAATCAAACTGACATCGAAATTTTAACAGCAAGCAGAAGCTTAAGATATCAATAAAAATCACGGGATGAATCACTTATGCATAGATATTGAAAACGAAAGTTAAGATATATTAATGTATTTAGTATTTGATTTGCCCTTACCTATGTATCTTACGCAATGGGTGAACATGAGTTAGAGTAAAAGAAATACTGAAAAGTTTCACAAAAAAATTGAACAGAAAGAAAAGTATTAACTGGTAGTATAGTGGGATTACGATTTTGGCGTGGCTCGTTTTCGGAATGGCATTGGCACCAATTTTGGCAACATAAATACTCGTTTTGTCAACAAAATATTTCACTTCCAAAAATATGCCTAAATATAAATTAGTTTTTGCATACACGCTCTAAATGAGTGATGACGTCCCAGGTAACCGCTAAGCACTGAATTAAGCTTGAAAGCTGCTCTATATTTGCAAGTTGCATGCTGCCAGATATAATTCAGCATTGTCAATGCATAGCAGCTTTAAAATGGCATTCTCAATGTTGAATTAAAATTTACTTGAAGCACTATGAAAAGCTGATTAGATGCTCTAAGCAGGCTTTATTGCCGTTACCGGCATCAAAAGAGATTTTGAACTCTGATCACACTTGCAGGAATTCTGCTTGCGAACGTACGTGTGATAAAAGAAAAAATAAGAGGGGTTGTGTACAGGACACGACCGCATATAGGTGACGCAGGACTACGTAAGTCTCTTTGTAGTGATAGTAGCATGTATTCATGCTTGTAATCATTCGATTCTTCATGTATACATGCTATATGCAACATATATACATAGTTGAATCAATATATATAGAATGCCAGTGTCGCTGCAGTGCTCGTGGTAAACATCACACATTTGAAAATTACGTATTTACACTGTATGCGCATATGTGTGAGTGATCGATTCGAAACGGGAATCTGATTGTCAAACTAAAAAGGCAACCCAATAAAAAATCCTTCTGCTTCTCCGTAAATCACATCACCCGATTTTGTCGTTTTGGGGTATTTCGTCGGTAGGAAAATTTTCTATTGGGCAATTTGACAATGTAGTTCCCGTATCCAAGACACGAACCAGCAACATGTTTGCCACCAAAATATCTATGAAACACCAGCGACACTGGCATTCTACATATATTGATTATACTATATACATGCTACATGCGTTATATGTAACATTTATCAAAGTAACATTGCATACGTTCAATTCTTAAAAGGTTGTGCATTTGAAAACAATTTAACAAAATCAAGAATACAAACTATTGCTTTCCTGCTACCTTACTGAAATTAAAGATTGTTTTTATTATCCATGGTTTCCCACGTTGAAGGGATTTTACCAATTCAATCCTATTTTATCAACAGCACATCTTTTCACTACACTTCTAATGAAACGGCAAGCATGCGTATTCATACAGAGTCATATTATAACCGAACACTACAGCTGTAGCACATTTTTCCAACACAGATACCGTGGACCCCCGTTCGTTTGACCATTTTTAATCTGAACACTTTTTAATTTGAACCCCGTTGGTTTGCACGACGTGCAAATTAAAAATGGTTCAAACGTCATTCTCAACATGACATCATTTGTTTATGCAGACAATGCACATAAACACGATTTGTTTGTACTGACCTAGCGTGTTTAATCGGTTTCACATGTCGTTTTCCTAACGATTAAGATAGAAATCCGATCAGAAAATGCAATATTCGCACTTGCAACTGCCAACTAAAACAAACCACCAAAACAATAACAAAGAGCAGGGCGACCAGTTCACACAGGTTTCAGCATATTTCGGGTTACCAGTTGTTCAAATTAAAAAGTAACCCCGTTAGTTTGCATGAGGAATCGTTCAAACGAACGGGGGTCCACTGTATCAAATTCGCCTCGGTTTAATCGTCTCGCGATCTGTTGGGACAACGAACTTGTGTAATTTTTTCTGGCACACTTCCCTAACACAGACATCAAATTGGACTTGGTTTAATCGCGTTCGTAAGAAATCTGTTGACACGAGGTGGTTTTGTCACTCTCTCTAGCGTACTTCCCAAGCAAGGACATCAAAATGGTCTAGGTTGAACCGCGGTATTAAGAAATCTTGATGAATTGAGGAAACTTTGTCACTTGTTTTGACTTACTTCCCAAGCAGTCAAGCACAGATATCAAATTGGTATAGGTTTAGATCATCGTAAAGAGTCTTCCAACCAATCACGAAGCGAGAATTCTGGTAAAACATAGGTTCATTATTTTCAGTTTTTCAATAGTTCAACGTCAAGAATCCATACTTTTTTTCATTTGGGTTATTTCTTAGAAGACTTTCCGATCGATTGGTGTAAGAATATTGAAAATCGGTCGGAAAACCGCTGAGCTATTAGCGCTCAAAACCTTTCATTTTTCGTGACGCTCGCATTTTTCGATTTTTTGGAATGACACCCTATCTCAAAACTTGCCGTAAGACGTAGTCATACGTCAAAAAATGCTTCCCTCTTTTTTTAATTCTATATTAGAGAGGTTTTCAGCCTGCGGCTGGTTCGCCTCTTCTTCCCTCTCTTTTTAGCTTACGCACAATCCTGCACCGCCGATAGAATAAACATCAACACGAATCTATATGGCATATGCAGACGGATTTTACAAGAATATTTCTATGCATGTATGCCATCACATAAAAAGAAAATAAAAGGTAGGTAATTCTCCCAAAGCGCAACTTATGGCAGAAATGTAAAAATTAAAATCTTTCCCTCCATTCCACCTCGATAAGCAAATCAAACATCCGAGTTAAGAATTTCGGTAATTTAAGTAGAGCTATTGGCAGCTGACTCGCAACTACCGTTTACAGATCAACTGGTAAAGGCGTTGCCCTACTCCTCCACTCCAAGCCACGTAATCGACAGATTGGCTGGCTGGCGGTTCAATGCTAACCGAAAAAGAATATAAGTTAGGTGATCTTTGACGCATTTATATTCACTTTCTTCAGGTCAGGGAAAGTCTCAATTTGCGCAACATAGCCGATATGCATTTGTTGCCAGGTTCGAAATCCTTCTGTACCGGGCGTGTCAAATTTATGATTCAAGAAAGTGTCTCTCGGTCAATGGCAACGCCGTGGTCCCATGCTATTATTGAATAAGTATTGCGCTCTTCGCACTCAATTGGACTGCACAATTATAAAGTCCAACCTTCAAAACTCTGATGAATAGTGTGCTACTGATAATATCGCTACTGTGTTACCTCGTGGATCGTGTTGGTTCGAAAGGTTTCGAAAAATATCGCCCTTGTATCGAAAATATCGTTAATTTTGATCACTAAAAATAACGTACTTAAACATTATATTTCATGTGCCAGTAGTACGCAATAATTGTATTGTGAAACTGAATTGTTATTTATGCAACTTTTTACAAATTAAATGCAATACCAAAAGCACAACTTATAAAAAATCGTTTGTTATCGATATTAACTGAATATGCGTTATAAACGAATAAAACGCATGGTTACGTTTTATTTCAATAATACGCATATTCGCAGTGAGTCAGGTAAAACAGTAGTAGTCTTATATCGATAACTAGCTGACCCGACAAACTTCGTATTGCCACAAATTAACCTGTGTTGTACATAAATCATGAATCTCGGATGATCTTTGTCACAATCTCGAGTTTTGCAAGCCCCCCAGTGGGCGGCGCTTCCGACGGCGGGTCACCGGCAACACTCGCGACCGTCTCGGCCTGAATGATCTAGTGTTACTATAGATAGTTTTTGTGGTCTTGTATTGACTAATGTTTTATGGAAGAGTCTCGAATTTCTCGAGTTCGATTAGTTTTTGAGTTTCGCAAAAATTTCTGTTTTATTTGTATGAGAGTCCATATCCCCCTACCACAGGGGTGAAAGGTCTCTAACTATCGTAAAATAAATTCAAGACTCCAAAATCTCCCACATGCCAAATTTGGTTCCATTTGATTGATTAGTTCTCGAGATAAGAGGAAATTTGCATTTCATTTGTATGAAAGGCCACCCTCTTAATGGGGAGATGGGCCATAAGTCGCTTTCTAAAGAAGAGAGGGGTCTCAATTCACCATAGAAAAAAATCTTGCGTCCAAAACCACTTACATGATAAATTTGGTTCCATTTGCTTGATTAGTTCTAGAGTTATGAGGAAATTTGTATTTCGTTTGTATGAGAGCCCCCCCTCTTAAAAAGGTAAGGGGTCCTAATTCATCATAGAAAAAATGGTTGCCTCCAAAAACACCCACATGCCAAATTTGGTTCTATTTGCTTGATTAGTTCTCGAGTTATGAGGAAATTTGAATTTCATTTGTATAGGAGCCCCCTCTCCTAAAGTGGGTAGGGGACCCAATTCATCATAGAAAAAATTTTTGTCTCCAAAAATACCCACGTGCCAAATTTGGTTCCATTTGCTTGATTAGTTCTCGAGTTATGAGGAAATTTGTATTTCGTTTGTATAGGAGCCCCCCCTCTTAAAGTTGGGAGGGGTCTTAATTCACCATAGAAAATATTCCTGCCCTCGAAAACTTTCACATGCCAAATTTGGTTCCATTTGCTTGATTAATTCTCGAGTTATGAGGAAATTTGCATTTCATTTGTATAGGAGCCCCCCTTCCTAAAGTGGGGAGGGGTCCTAATTCACCATAGAAAATATTTTTGCCTCCAGAAACCTCCACATGCCAAATTTGGTTCTATTTGCTTGATTAGTTCTCGAGTTATGAGGAAATTTAAATTTCATTTGTATGGGAGCCCCCCCTCCTAAAGTGGGTAGGGGACCCAATTCATCATAGAAAAAATTTTTGTCTCCAAAAACACCCACGTGCCAAATTTGGTTCCATTTGCTTTGATTAGTTCTCGAGTTATGAGGAAATTTGTATTTCGTTTGTATAGGAGCCCCCCCTCTTAAAGTTGGGAGGGGTCTTAATTCACCATAGAAAATATTCCTGCCCTCGAAAACTTTCACATGCCAAATTTGGTTCCATTTGCTTGATTAGTTCTCGAGTTATGAGGAAATTTGCATTTCATTTGTATAGGAGCCCCCCTTCCTAAAGTGGGGAGGGGTCCCAATTCATCATAGAAAAAAAAATTGTCTCCAAAAAAAACACCCACGTGCCAAATTTGGTTCCATTTGCTTAATTACTTCTCGAGTTATGAGGAAAATTGTGTTTCTTTGGTACAGGAGCCCCCCCTCTTAAAGTGGGGAGGGGTCCTAATTTACTATAGAAAATATTCTTGCCCTCGAAAATCTTCACATGCCAAATTTGGTTCCATTTGCTTGATTAGTTCTCGAGTTATGAGGAAATTTCTATGGAAGCCCCCCCCCCTTTAAAGAGGAGAGGAGTTATAATTCCCCTTATAAAGAGGGGAGGAGTCTCAATTTACCATAGAATGAATTCTTGTCACCGAAAACACCCACATGCCAAATTTTGTTCTATTTGCTTGATTAGTTGTCGAGTTATGCAGAAATTTGTGTTTCATTTGTATGGGAGCCCCCCCTCTTAGTGGAGGGAGGGATTTCTAACCATCACTAAAACCTTTCCTAGCCCCAAAAAACCTCTACATGCATATTTTCATGCCGATTGGTTCAGTAGTTTTCGATTCTATAAGGAACATACGGACAGACAGACAGACAGAAATCCTTCTTTATAGGTATAGATACCATCAAACTTGATCGTCACGAAAGAATATCGAAAGTTGAAGGGTTTAAAGTAAAATCCTCTTCTTGTCTTATTATTTTAACATATTTGTTGTATTTCTTACGTATTTTTGCTAATACTGTCATATTATCGTTATTAATTATTAACGATAAGAAAACTTAATCAATAATCGTTATAGATTGTGATCGGCATTTTTCACCATTACAACTCTCACATCTTATCTGACATTTGATTTGGCAGTGGCGCCAGTACCAGCTGTAGGAAAAGCGAATACCGTGGACCCCCGTTCGTTGGACCATTTTTAATCTGAACACTTTTTAATTTGAACCCCGTTGGTTTGCACGACGTGCAAATTAAAAATGGTTCAAATGTCATTCTCAACATGACATCATTTGTTTATGCAGACAATACAAAGAAACACGATTCGTTTGTACTGACCTAGCGTGTTTAATCGGTTTCACATTTCGTTTTCCTAACGATTAAGAGAGAAATCCGATCGGAAAATGCAATATTCGCACTTGCAACTGCCAACTAAAACAAACCACCAAAACAATAACAAAGAGCAGGGCGGCCAGTTCACACAGGTTTCAGCATATTTCGGGTTACCAGTTGTTCAAATTAAAAAGTAACCCCGTTAGTTTGCATGAGGAATCGTTCAAACGAACGGGGGTCCACTGTAGTACTCTGAAACAAAAACCATGGTATCTCGCACAATTTTGCAGAAAACGCATGCTTTTTGTCAGTACCATGAAAAAACTATTCAAATTTACCATGATTCTTGTACAAGTAATATGTTCTCAGATAATTTAACCATCTTTCATGGTCATATCTAGTAATTTTGACTACGATTCTGTTATTTTTGTTATGTATCAGGGTAACGCCGAAAGTAACGCATAGTAGTTTTGATCAGAACACTGCTTAAGCTAAACAGAAATCTTTTCTGCAAAAATTCACTGGTGTGTCCTCTTAATTTTACCCTCTAATATGGTAACAATTACCATGATTCTTCTTTCAGTGTATTTATTCAATTGTCGACTAACATTTGAAAGGGGCGGATAAGCCAACTGTCAAACAGAACGAGTGAGAGTTCATTTTCCTACACTCTTAAATGATTCTACCTGTAAATAGGTCGGATTTAGTTAAAGCTAGGTTGAAACTACTCAAAATGCCCTTAAAGTGTACAAACTCAAACTTTGGGTAAAAATTTCAACCAATTTTGGCTACTTGCTACCGATAATTGAATTATTCTCTATGACAAATAACGCAATTTTAAGTTCCTACTACCAATTTTTTAGTTGAAAAACTACTCAAAATCTGAGTTTGTACACTTTAAGGGCATTTTGAGTAGTTTCAACCTAACTTTAACTAAATCCGACCAATTTACAGGTAGAATCATTTAAGAGTGTATGCTGCTCCAGCAACTCTCACTCGTTCTGTTTGACAGTTGGCTTATCCGCCCCTTTCAAATGTTGGTCGACAATTTTTCTCTTATTTCATACACATATGCTGCATGTTTGTTCAAGTTATGAATTATGTATTTAGAAACTATTGTTATATTATTCTTAGCGTTGATAACAACTCTATGTAAGCATTAGAATTCAAATAGGAATCAACCAAGATTCATGGTTTTTTCCCACGAAATTTTGGCAACTTTTCTCACCATACAAATGTGTGTTCAAAATCCAACTTTCAATGCAAAGAGCAATATTATACCAAAAACATTCTTAGGCATTTAATATGTTTAATATCCGAGGATACTATTTAATATGCATAAATTTTTTTTTGTAAATTCTTAATAGATATTCCTGGGTTGAAAGTATTTCAGTATTTGTTCACATTTGTAACAATGCAAACAATTTAAAAACAAAAAGCAGTACGTGCGTCTATGGTTTTGGTTATTTATGAACAATAGACCATTTTACGAGCTGATGTTGATATTGCTTTCCTGTGGGGTATCTGCGGATCGTCAAAGTGCCAGCACAGGGAAAGCGCAGTATTAATATCAGCTAGTTACCATCACTGACGAACTGATATCCAAGCTAGGGTGCTCAACCTGTGTAAATTTTTGTAACGGCCGTTCTTCTTTCACGTTCAAATAACTACTCGATTTCGGTAGTTTTGGCGATTCGTTAGTCAGCGGCGCCACTTGCATTCACATTTGTGTTGATGGATATAAAAAAAGATTTCCAAGTTTTCTCACACTTATAGGAGAAATTCCATTATGACTTATCAAAATACTGGTAAAACACAATCGAAAATATTGCTCTCTCTCTGTGGAAGTGTCAGCAGCAACGTCAACGAGAATACGCGGTTGCCAGATTATCCATTTTAGTGTGGCGATTCATGGACTAGGCAGCGCTGAAAATTGCTCGAATTTTACACGCAAAACAAAAAAAATACACACAAAAAATAGAAAAATTTACACAGAAAATCGCGATAAATTTGTTCTAGCCTGGATGTCTGTTCTCTGTGTTACCATATCGCATGTCACTTAAAATGCTCCAACAACAAAACTATTGAAATGTACTTTTAATGTACAGGGTAGAGAAGGGGAATAATGTAGTATATATATATCATGGATCAGTAAATAGTAAGATTAAAAGGCAATATGGATAACAATAAATTAGAGTGTATGGTTAGACTGCTCGAAAATCGGCAGATTGGAAGCACGGTTCAAGTATTGGAGCAATTTCAGCGGGATAAAAGCCAGAGCCGTGAGTTAGACTGAGATAGCGCTACATTGGAAAAAGGAATAATCGGTCGCCAAAGAGAGCGAGAGAGATTCGAGGCGAGAGGAAACGAATACTCATCCTCAGCTTACCTACGGGGTGAAGTGGCTGTCAAATTCATACATTTTCGATGTCCCACGCATAGGTACCAAAATGTTAATTTTGACAAGAACCAAAAAATTTGCTGTGAATTCCCCTTTACCGAGGACCATTTGAAAGTTGCTCTCTTCACTCCTACATGGGAAAGAGATAGCAACACACCATTCCCTTGCAGCTTACAGATTCATTCGCTATGTGCGCGAAACGGTGCTGCCACCTTCCCAAGTTTGTTCTATTTGTGAAGTCTGTGCACAGGTTTGTTAAAGAGTGAAAAGGATAGACAAAACTTTGCACCAAATCTTCACAAACTTTCCATATGGCAGTTCCATGAGAGTACAAGAGATCGATTTGTGCTTACATAGCGAATTCTGTTGGTTATTTTTGCCAAACGAAGTCGCGTTTTCGACCTACTACTGAAATGGAAGGAAAACGCAAACGAAAAGCACGACAAAGAGCATCTATTAATGCGCAAAATTTGTATGAAATTTGTATAAATTTATTTGGAAAAATCAACTCACTTGTATTTTGATCCTATACACCACTATATGTACTTATATACTTAAATTAACTGCTTTTCTCCGCTTTTTGCTTTTCTTGTACAATTGTGAGTAACAGCAAGTGAAGAAAATGACAATTGAAATCTAAAATCAAAGAAAAGAAAAAACTTTTCGATTGAATCCCACTATTTAACATGCGAAGTGCAGGCTTCATCAGTGTCTTATTTCAAAGCGTATACGTATCTGTCGCGAATAAATATTAAATAGTGAAATTTAGTCGGTAAAAGTTTTTTTTCTTTTCTTTTATTTCAGAGTTCGTATTCCACTAAGTGGCTTCAAAAACTTCTGACTATTGACATTTCACTTTTCACTTTTCTTGAATTTCATTGCAAATTGTCATCACGTACACATACATACCTACATACATACATACATACATGCATACATACATACATACATACATACATACATACATACATACACACATATATCACACACATTGAATACAATCAACATTTGATTGATATGTTTTGATTTTACACGTTTTAACGGTTTAAAGTGTTAAAGTTTGAATAACTTTTGAATGAACCGTCCGATTTTAAATAACTCGGTTTCGTTTGATAGATCTCAGCAGTAATTTTCAAATAATAATAAAATGTGTGATGTTTTACATTGAATTAATCCTTAAATGTTACAAAAATAGGTTTTAAATACTATTTTTTAACATTTCTTTATGTAACTTTCAAACCACAAGTCCAATCGTCATGAAATTTAGAAGTTAAGGGTTTGTAAGGCTCCTCTTTCATATGCAATCAATTTTGTTAAAATCGGTTAAGGGATCTATGAGATAATGAAGTCCCATATTTTTCGTATTTTTATACATAACTTTTGAACTAAAAGTCCGATCAGTATGAAATTCAATAGCGACCTATGGGACATCTAGACCTTTCATTTGACACTAAGAACATTAAAATCGATCCAGCCATCTCCGAGAAAAGTGAGTGAGATTGAAAGCGTTACACACACACACACACACACACACACACACACACACACACACACACACACACACACACACACACACACACACACACACACACACACACACACACACACACACACACACACACACACACACACACACACACACACACACACACACACACACACACACACACACACACACACACACACACACACACACACACACACACACACACACACACACACACACACACACACACACACACACACACATACACATACACACATACACACACACACAGAAAATGCTCAGTTTTCGAAACTGAGTCGAATGGTATATAACATTCGGCCCGCAGGACCTTCTTTCCATTTCCGGTTTTCCGAGTTCACCTACTAGTGGGCTAACATTCAGGAAAATTTCATGTTTGGTAAATTCCTTAAACCGGAGCAATCTACGTACAAGTGACCTAAGTCGTGCATATATCGCTAGTTCTGAGGAAAACTCTTGCTTTTCCCAGAACTGCCGGGTTCTGGGAAAATTCTGAGTACGAGCGAATGTTCACCTACTAGTGGGCTAACATTCAGGAAAATTTCATGTTTGGTAAATTCCTTACACCAGAGCAATCTACGTACAAGTGACCTAAGTCGTGCATATATCGCTAGTTCTGAGGAAAACTCTTGCTTTTCCCAGAACTGCCGGGTTCTGGGAAAATTCTGAGTACGAGCGAATGTTCACCTACTAGTGGGCTAACATTCAGGAAAATTTCATGTTTGGTAAATTCCTTAAACCGGAGCAATCTACGTACAAGTGACCTAAGTCGTGCATATATCGCTAGTTCTGAGGAAAACTCTTGCTTTTCCCAGAACTGCCGGGTTCTGGGAAAATTCTGAGCACGAGCGAATGTTCACCTACTAGTGGGCTAACATTCAGGAAAATTTCATGTTTGGTAAATTCCTTAAACCGGAGCAATCTACGTACAAGTGACCTAAGTCGTGCATATATCGCTAATTCTGAGGAAAACTCTTGCTTTTCCCAGAACTGCCGGGTTCTGGGAAAATTCTGAGTACGAGCGAATGTTCACCTACTAGTGGGCCAACATTCAGAAAATTTCATGTTTGGTAAATTCCTTACACCGGAGCAATCTACGTACAAGTGACCTAAGTCGTGCATATATCGCTAGTTCTGAGGAAAACTCTTGCTTTTCCCAGAACTGCCGGGTTCTGGGAACCCAGATAACACAAAATCGTAATAGAAAGTTCACATTAAATCGTTTTCATGTCAATTTCACATTGGAATTGCATAATGATTAGAGTATGTCGAATCGAAGTGAACAATAAATTGTTTTGCAGTCGTGCGTGCCTTCATATACAATTCATGACTGTGAATTATAAAGCAGTATAGACGATTGCAATATTTGATTATATCTTAATCATATATTCAGCAGTATTTAGTTGCGTGTTATAAAAACTACGCAAAATAGAATTACAAATAATTGTCAAAGCTTCCGCACGTATATCGCCTCCACTTTGGTACATATATGTTCTTATATGGCGTGAAATATAACTTTTTCGTTCAGATATGATTTCGTATATCTCAGTTGCAATCGAGATATACAAACCAAATGGTTTACTGGGAAAATTCTGAGTACGAGCGAATGTTCACCTACTAGTGGGCTAACATTCAGGAAAATTTCATGTTTGGTAAATTCCTTAAACCGGAGCAATCTACGTACAAGTGACCTAAGTCGTGCATATATCGCTAGTTCTGAGGAAAACTCTTGCTTTTCCCAGAACTGCCGTGTTCTGGGAAAATTCTGAGTACGAGCGAATGTTCACCTACTAGTGGGCTAACATTCAGGAAAATTTCATGTTTGGTAAATTCCTTAAACCGGAGCAATCTACGTACAAGTGACCTAAGTCGTGCATATATCGCTAGTTCTGAGGAAAACTCTCGCTTTTCCCAGAACTGCCGGGTTCTGGGAAAATTCTGAGTACGAGCGAATGTTCACCTACTAGTGGGCTAACATTCAGAAAAATTTCATGTTTGGTAAATTCCTTAAACCGGAGCAATCTACGTACAAGTGACCTAAGTCGTGCATATATCGCTAGTTCTGAGGAAAACTCTCGCTTTTCCCAGAACTGCCGGGTTCTGGGAAAATTCAGAAAAACAAAGCAAAAATCGCACGTATAGCAAATTTAAAAAATAAAAAAAAATGCGCACATGCAGGGATTCGATCCTACGTCATGTCGCATGCCGTACAGCTAGTGAAGCCAGTGAACCGTTGACGCACTTATGTAACTACGTGCAGAATGCGTATTTAATTTAGGTCTGTTAGTTCGAGAGGTGAATTTGTGCCTACCATCGGCAACATGTAGTTTAGATTTCGCGCCTGTTTTTGCGCTGCGTCTATGCAACATGTAGGGGAACTGGTGCTAAAATGCCATGTCGGAACAAAACGCGCCACTGTAATAAATTTTTCATTTTTCGTATGATTTATGTAATACAGGAAACTTTTATGATACACACGAGTTTATAATGAGAAATAGAAGCGGATAGCACCGTAATTACTGTTGAAAAGTGTATAGGTATGCGTATTATATTGCAGTGGCGCGTTTTTCTCCAACTGGGAATTTTATCCAGAATTCCCCTACTAATTTTTGTATGCTTGGTGACACTCTTGGTTGTAGGGTAGGAAGGGGTGATTCTGACCTCTGATGTGATTTTAATTATTTTTTCTCTCGAAAAATAGCAGTTTGTCTGATTTCTCACCAAACTCCACTCGTTCGTTGTCTACCAAAACTAACGTTAAGATATTGTGCTTTGCTTCGACAGTGTCGTAAACAAATCACCTACCTAAGTGTATTGCTGACGTTAGTTTGCCCTCTGATGTTTTATTTTTACAGTTTTGCCCCAGTCTTGGGAAACAAAAAGTGGAAAGTTGTTTTCAAGACACCGCAAGTTTTACGTAGGACTACGCAACGTTGTAGTAATAAGTGCTGGTAGAAATCACGAAAAGTATGAAGGTCTGTGCCTAGGTTCACGAACTAGGGCCTCACGTAGGACCACGAATGCCGGTTCAATTCGACAAATATTGTTAGAGTTCGTCACCGTGAATTTTATATATCACTTTAGTTGATTTTTTCGGTGAAAATAAAAACTATGATGCTTTCAGCGGACGTTTCCGACTTAATATCCTTCAGTCATTGATTACGTATTAAATATCTAGTCTCACTGCGTCGTCCACTATAACTATCTAACTGTTATAGTTATAGAAGAATGTGAGAAGTGAGAATAGATGTTTAATGCGTAGTCAATGACTGAAGGATAGTAAGTCGAAACGTCCGCTGAAAGCATCATAGTTTTTATTTTCACCGAAAAAAACTCAATTCGACAAAGCTTGACATTTTGCAAAAGTTTGTCACGCAAATTTTTCATTTACTGTATTGTAATAAATGCACTGAAACATTCCTATAAATTTGATATAAGAAGACAAGTTCAAATTTCCTAAATGCTCGTGCTCTGTATATCTGTTATATCCGTTTCTTAGAGTTCGTAGGTTCACCAAGAGTTTCACCAGGCCACAATCACACTTTTTCTGGTGATTAGCGACGATATCCCATTATGAAAATTTTTGTGTGACTTGTAGCACTAGTTAACTTTAGGTAACTAGCTTCAAACAAACGTACAACTTGTGGTTGAACGAAAAAAATAAATAAATAATCTGGGTTATCATTTACCACTGGTTCACTATTGTCAATTTCCTTACAGATAGTTGATATATAACCTGGAGAAGCCCTGATGCTCTTCCGCCTTATGAAGAACTTTGTCTGCTAAGACGCTCATAAGATTCTGTTGGGTGCTCTTGACTGTCCTGCTGTTCTGTCGCAGCTTCAGTTATACTGTCCTCTTCGGCTTCAACGGAACCGACAGTTCCTTCGTGTCGATTCGCACCGCACTAACTGTGGACTTCACGAGCCAGTTCGACGTATGGCCTTGCAGAACAATCGTCGTGGAAATAGCATGGACTTTAGGCTACTTTTTTGTGCAATTTGAAATTTACTGATTCAAGTTTAGTTATTTTACTTATTTGCTACTATATATTTTTATTGTATATCGATGTAAAAGATACTGGGCTTTTGTACCCCTTTGAGCAAACTCTGTTTTCGGATCAGACAGGCGCTCACTTTAAAAAATGCTGCATCACGTCACATGCATGAATATTCTTCAGTATATGCTACACTTTCAGTATATGAATACAATCGGGCGAATAAGGTTGGTCGCAGACTCTTTTATAACCGTTCACATTCAGGACATCAAGTTGCACTAGGTTTGTCGCGGTCCTACGAGGTCTTGCTGGAAAGAGGAGACTTGTCACTTTTTCTGGGACACTTTCCTAACACAGACATCGAATTGGTCTAGGTTTATAGCTGTCCTATGAAATTTTGTTAGATCGAGAGGGGACTGAAGGGAAGCAGGGATTGCACGACCAATTTGACTCAATTCACATTCATTTGACAGTACCGTCTCAGCAAAGCAAAATTTGACTAAGTTTTATATGGGATATTTATAGAATTAGTTATTATCTACAATTTTGCTGAATAAAGTTTTCCTGTATCTTTTGTAGTTACAGTGCCAGTGCTACAATGCTAGTAACTCATTAGTGACTAAATGAACGTTCACTTAGTCACTGAAGAGGTACTAGCATTGTAGCACCATCAATACAAAAGATACAGCAATACTTTATTCAAAAAAATTATAGGTAATAACTAGTTATTCAATCGTCCCATACATAACTTTTTCAAATTCTGCATGACTGAGACGCTACAGTCTCATTGACAATTGACAATTGAGTCAAAGTGATTGTGCCTTTCCTGGTTATAAGCGTCAAACTATAACCACCTTTCGTTACATGTTCCCTTTTCGTTTTACCTTTGTTATACTATAACAAAGGTTTAAAAATTGGTCGAAAAACACGAAATCGATCCGAGGCCCGGAGGGCCGAGCCACATATACCAGTCGACAGGGTTCGACGAACTGAGCAATGTCTGTGTGTGTGTGTATGTGTGTATGTGTGTGTGTGTGTGTGTATGTGCGCGACGCAACTTTTCTATCGCCTGTTTCTCGGAGATGGCTGAACCGATTTGTTTGCTATTACTTTTGTTTGAAAGGTATTATTGCCTAGTATATCACTATTGATCACTATTCGAGGTCCGACATTTCGTTTGAAAGTTATACAAAACAAACAAGTAGTTTAAAAGTTATCCTAAAAAAACCTGTTTTGACAAGGTAATAATTATCGTCTGTTTCTTAGAGACGGCTAAACCGACTTAGGCGCTATAAGTCTCATTTGAAAGGTAACATAGCCTAATAGATCACTATTGATTTGTATTTTGATTGGACGTTCAATTTGAAAGTTACGAGCAATTGAATACAACACATTAAAATTTATAATAATTTATAACCATTTCATCTAAGATGATTTATCTAGTTTGAATTATTTTGACATCAAATTAGAGATTTTAATGCTGCAAATATATCTGCAAAATTTCAGTAGAATTGGTTTTGCCGATCAAAAGATATTAACCCTCCAACACTCGCGCCAACTTTTGTAATACGGGTTATTCGCGCGCACAATGGCCCAAAGCCAAAAAGATATGCGCACTAGAGTTTTGACTGGGAAAACTTGGTTTTAGGTTTATGGAACCTTTGGAATAATTTCTTGAAATTGAAAGTTCTATCGTCTGGTGCAATTTAAATTTTGATTAATCCCCCTAAAAGTGGAATAAAAAAATTATTTTTCTTCAGTTTTAATATAACACATTGATGTATTCTGCAAAGTTTTAGAGTATATTATTACAAGAAATTTTGCTGAAGACAGTAATCCCCTATCTCTTCAGCGAAGCTAGAAAAATCTTATTTATTATATATGAATTAGTGAAATCAGTTTTTTATTTTGGCTCTTTTCGTAATTGTTGTATGACTTTTTCATGTATTACAAAGTTGCACAAATAGTAAAAATACACAACTTTGCTGAATATAGTATACCTTTATGTTTGCTTGTTTAGGAACTGTAGAACTTTGATTATAAAAAATACCCTAATTTTGACCCCGAATTACTCGACTACCAACAGACGGATACATTTTAAACATTTTACATTATTGCTGATTGTTTTGATGCATACAGACACCATTTTTCCATATGAAGAAACGAGAGAAAATTCCAGGCCAATTCCGGTACACCTCATATGCTGATTGCTTCATTTCTGTGATGTCAGTTTATGCTGATCAATTTTCCCAACAATTTAAAGTATTAATGCATTGAATAATTATGACATTTTGCTCATAACAAGTTTATTGAAGAATATACGTTAGTTACACAACGATTTGTAACTTTATAACAATATGGCATTCAAAAACCTACACGTGTTATACAAAATACAGCAGCGTGAGTAACCGAAGGTTAATAAAAATTGATGAAATTTATTCTAGAAAACTTTATTGGTGTGAATCAAATAGGCATTAAAGGAAATTATGCATAGTTCAAAAATCTATAAACTAGACCTTTACTACGCAATGTATATGTTAAAGAATAATATTTGCTCTTACAACCTACTTTTACTTGCACTTACTCAAATTATTAACAACTTACTTATCCTTATTCAGCCATTTCATGAAAAAAGGATCTATCAAAATTTATAAGTTGTCATATTTTGTTCAAATTTTGTAAACGTATTCAATTTTCAAAAATTTTATGTAAACCAACGCACTACGCAACGTTAACCAATAGATGGATTATACTCCGCAGACGTGTCGGTTTCTATCTCAAATAGCAAGTAAGACCGTATAACAAAGGTTCCTTTCACCACTAGGTGGATTAAATCGGGTTTTTCTAAAGTGCACCCCAATATAGAAATCAAAGACGTAGTCCTCCGTCAAAACCTGTTGCGATTGCTCACCATGTTTACTTACTAACTTGAGTGGTTTGCTGTCTTAAGACAAAGTCTGTTGAACAAGGTTTTTCCATATAACTCGGTTGTGGGCTACCGTTCCCCAATTACTCGGACACCATCTAACCATCTTGTTCGATGCGCTCCCGGTCGCCATGTTTCTACTGACTTTGAGGCGAAAACCATCTTTGCAGGGCAGTTGTCCAGCATTCTTGCTACATGCCCTGCCCATCGTATCCCTCCAGCTTTAGCCACCTTTTGGATACAGGGTTCCCCATAGAGTTCTGCGAGTTCATAGTTCATCCGCCGCCTCCATACTCCGTTCTCCTGTACGCCGCCAAAGATCGATCTTAGCCCTCGTCGTTCGAAAACTCCGAGCACTCGCAGGCAAGGATGCCACATATAATTCTGTGTTTTTTGTTGGAAAAATCTGACAATCTGTACGGCGAGGAAAAATATCTGTGCAAAAATCTGTCCAATACAAAACAATGAGAGTTATAGAGTCATTTTGCTGACTATTTGCGTCCCTTTCACTCTCATGTAAAAGCTCAAAAATCTGTTTAATCTGTGTAATTTGGCGAAAATCTGTATTCTATGCATACAGATTCTGTACAGGCGATTTCTTTCAAATATCTGTTAAACACAGAATAATCTGTGCATGTGGCAACCTTGCTCGCAGGTTCTCCTCGAGCATTGTCCATGTTTCATGCCCGTAGAGAACAACCGGTCTAATAAGCGTCTTGTAGAGGGTGTACTTTGTACGGGGACTTAGTCTGCTCGACTGCAATTGCTTCAAAACAAGACTTCCGCTGATTATACGCCTCCGAATCTCACGGCTGGTATCATTGTCCTCCATTACCAATAAACCAAGGCAGACAAATTCGTCGACTGCCTCAAACTCATCGCCATCGATTATTATACTACTGTCCAAGCGGCGTCAATAGGGCTCGGTGCCGCGTTCTCTGTACTAATCGATTAATTCAATTATTCGTATCAGTGGTGTTCGATTAAAAATATTCGAATAGTTCTTTGATTAATTGGATTAATCGAACGATTATGAACGATTAAAGAGCATTATTCGGGCATTATTCGTACTCATTGAACTATTCGATTAATTCAACTACTCGTGCTGGCAGTATTCGATTAAAAATTATCGAATATTCCATGTGTTATTCGATTAGTTGAATTAATCGAACGATTAACGGACATCACTAGCTCCGCGCTTTAGTCTAGTGTACTCTTCACCCACCGCCACAGATGTTCTGCCGATAATCGCCTCGATTCTACATTCCGATCGGGCCCGTTCCAAAACGTCCCGATCGACCTGTGTTATAGCATACGTTGTATTCCGATCGAAGCGCAATTTCTGATTGGATCCGATTTAATCAGTTGTGACATATTAATATTTTTTTGTGAAACGATGATTCTACAATTGATGAAGGGACGGTAAGGGAAAGTAATGAACAAGGATTTTTTTTAAGACGTAGTCCTACGTCAAAATCAGAGAGTTTGAGTACATGACATGACCGCATATAGGTGACGCAGGACTACGTAAGTCTATTTGATTTGATGATATCGAAAAATTGTTATGTTAAAATGGTTTGTTCCTTACTGCCTTATACTGAGTTGACAGTCAAATAAACATTAGCATCACTACCGGTCCCTCTTGCCTTGTTTTGTCCATCATTTTCGAAAGAAAATAATCTAAATGTAATGCTTGACTATGGACCAGGTAATTGACAAAAAGTGTGTAAAAGGTTTTTATATAATCTACGAGTAATCCTTCAATAGAGCACCCCTTGAGCAGTAAGTGGCAAACTAAATCTTGATGTCGCTGCCATCGATGCTATGTAACTCCAGCACAAAGAAATATTGATAAAGGTACATAGATATTTTTTTATGCGTTTGGCGATTGTTCTAGTTTTCCCATATATGCTGCATTTCATTTTATTTTTAATATTATATTCATATCGTATATTACTGGGGACAAGAACACTTATGAAGATTGCGTGAGTTTTTGCGCATCCTCTTAAAGTAGGTGTTCAACTAACGTACCCATTTCTACAATCGTAAGGCCATGGCCAGGTGTATGGTGTACTTACGGGTACATCATATCAGCCACCCATGATGTGTACGGTTGTCTATGCTATGCTATGCTATGCTATGCTATGGATATTTTTTTATGCGTTTGGCAATCTGTTCTCTGTGGTGCCTATATGGATACAATCTGGCAAAAGGAAAGGATGATCGCTCACTTTTCGAGGACGTTTTACCTTCAGAACATCAATTTGGACTAATTTCAATCTTAAATGTTAAAGGTGGTTGAAGAAAAGGGGTTGTTGTATACTTTAAGAAAATTGTTTACTTTCAGGACATCACATTGGACTAGGTTTAATGCTGAAACGATAAAAACGATTGAAGGAGAGGGGTAGTTTTGCACTCTGAGGTACTTCCCAAGCACAGATATCAAATTGGTATAGGTTTAAGCGACGTAAAGAATCTTCAATCTATTGGGACGAGGAGTTTCTGTCACTTTGTTGCAAAAAACACGTGCAAATCTTGATGACGTTTGATGACAATGCTTCATAATTTTCAGTTTTTCAAAAGTGTACACTTACTAAATTATAGCGTTCTTCATTTGAGCCAATTCTTAGAAAATGTTCCAATCAATTGGTGCAAAAATATTGAAAATCTATTGGGAAACCGCTAAGCTATTAGCGTTCAAAACCTGACCACTTTTCGAGAAAGATTTTTTGGAATGACACCCTTCCCAGCCAAACCTTGCCGTAAGACGTAGTTCTACGTCAAAACTACTGGAGGAGTAGAAGAAAGGTGTAGTTTGTCCCATTGACAAACAGAGCGATCGGCTAGATTGCTGTAACTGCGGCATTACGCTGGTCAACGTCGCCTGCAAGACCTTGCTCAAAACATTAAATTGTTTGATTTTGTGACGTCGTCTATCCTCAATAGGAAAAGAGTCCTTAGAGTAGTATCAGGCGCGCTTTATGGAGGCCCGTACTCTTTCGGATCAAAATTTTCACTCGCCGGCAAATCCCCCAGAAATGTTGGAAGCGTAACGTGCCCACGTATCATATTTTCGTGGATTTCAGGGCAGCATACGATACAGTCGAGCGCGAAAAACTATGGCAGATAATGTACGAGAACGGTTTTCCGGACAAACTGACGCAGTTGATCAAAGCTGCCCTGGAGCAAGTGACGTGCTACGTGTCAATGACGCAGCAAATGCCATAGGAAATAGTTGCCGATTAGTTTACACCGATGACTTAAAGATTTATTAGATTCAGATTCAGATTCGTTTAACCTTTTTAAAAAGACAAATAAAATCACCAGATGCAGCGAATAAATTGTTTAAGCTATTTAAGCTAGAATTAAGCATTGTTTTGAAACTGGTGCTGGCTAGGTATAAAATAGAAACAGACTCAAGAACTAGTGTTCCAACCCTTCTAGGTCGCTACTATCGCTATCCATTTACGGAATAGATCCAATCAATTCATAGAAATAACTGAAATTTTTTGAGGATTGAACGAATACAATGTTACTGCTTTGATAATTGTAACATACAACACATGAGCATGATTTCATGAAGAATAGTATTATTACATGTATGGATTACTTGCAATTATTGCTACAAAGAGACTTACGTAGTCTTACGTTAACGATGTGTAATGGCTTGTACAAACCTCTCAGATTTTTGGAACGATGTTAGTTCTCATCTAGTCAATTACCACAAATCAACTTAATTGGCTTACCAAACCGGTGATTGGAGGGTTCAGCGCACACCAGCTGACCAATGAAATAGGCCTAAAACTTATCGACTTTGCCACTTCTAAGAATATGGCCGTACGAAGTATTTCTTCTAGCAGACAATCCTACACAAGTACTCCTGAAGGTAACCAAATCAGATAGAATCACAGATCGACCACGTTTTGATCGACGGCCGGTTTTTCTCAGACTCTTTCGACGTCAGATGCTATCGAAGCGCGTTACGCTGATTCGGACCACCGATGGTTAAGATGCACCCTAAAATCTCCGTTATGAACAGCTTTCGGTACCAACGCCAGCCTCGGTTAGATCTCGCGTGACTGAACCAGCCAGACGTCGCCGTAAACTACGCGCATTCACTCGAAGCTGCGCTGCCGGAGGAGGACGAGTTGGACGGAGCCCCTCTCGAGGACTGTTGGAACACCATTCAAAACAGCCATCAGCAGTGTAGCGGCGTACACTATTGGGCAAGTGGCCCGGAATCAGCGGAACGATTGATTTGACGATGAATGGAGAAGGGTGATGGATGAGGATAACGCTGCGTGGACAGCCAAGATGCGCAGTGCCACACGTCAGAACATGGAAAGACATAAACAGAAGAAGATGCAGCGAAACCAAATCTTCTGGGAGAAAAAGCGCTACCCGGAAGAGCAGGAATATGCAGAGATGGAGCTGCTACATTGTTCTCAAGAAACGCGAACGTGAGGTGACCGATAGGTGGAAGCAGCACCTGAATGGCGTCCAGGCGGAAAACCATGGCGGCGGGAAAAGCGATTTTGACGATGCAACAAACGGAGAAGAGGTGCCAGCCCAAACGATAAGCGAAGATAAGGAGGCCATCATGCAGCTAAAGAACAAGTGAGTTGGGAAAGATGACATCGGAGCGGAGTGTATTAAAATGGGACCAGAAAAGCTGGTCGTTTGTATGCACCGGCTAATCGTTAGAATTTGGAATACGGAATAGATACCGGAGGAGTGGAAAGATGGGGTTATCTGCCCGATCTAGAAAAAGGGAGGCAAGTTGGACTGTGACAACTGACCAAACTCGTGACTTTAGTCATGACCTTGAAATGCGGTCAGGCATATATTAATATTTTTTTGTGAAACGATGATTCTACAATTGATGAAGGGACGGTAAGGGAAAGTAATGAACAAGGATTTTTTTTTCCTTGTTCCTTGAGAAAAACCGGCCGTCGATCAAAACGTGGTCGATCTGTGATTCTATCTGATTTGGTTACCTCCAGGAGTACTTGTGTAGGATTGTCTGCTAGAAGAAATACTTCGTACGGCCATATTCTTAGAAGTGGCAAAGTCGATAAGTTTTAGGCCTATTTCATTGGTCAGCTGGTGTGCGCTGAACCCTCCAATCACCGGTTTGGTAAGCCAATTAAGTTGATTTGTGGTAATTGACTAGATGAGAACTAACATCGTTCCAAAAATCTGAGAGGTTTGTACAAGCCATTACACATCGTTAACGTAAGACTACGTAAGTCTCTTTGTAGCAATAATTGCAAGTAATCCATACATGTAATAATACTATTCTTCATGAAATCATGCTCAGGTGTTGTATGTTACAATTATCTAAGCAGTAACATTGTATTCGTTCAATCCTCAAAAAATTTCAGTTATTTCTATGAATTGATTGGATATATTCCGTAAATGGATAGCGATAGTAGCGACCTAGAAGGGTTGGAACACTAGTTCTTGAGTCTGTTTCTATTTTATACCTAGCCAGCACCAGTTTCAAAACAATGCTTAATTCTAGCTTAAATAGCTTAAACAATTTATTCGCTGCATCTGGTGATTTTATTTGTCTTTTTAAAATGGTTAAACGAATCTGAATCTGAATCTAATAAATCTTTAAGTCATCGGTGTAAACTAATCGGCAACTACCGTGGACCCCCGTTCGTTTGACCATTTTTAATCTGAACACTTTTTAATTTGAACCCCGTTGGTTTGCACGACGTGCAAATTAAAAATGGTTCAAATGTCATTCTCAACATGACATCATTTGCTTATGCAGACAATGCACATAAACACGGTTTTTTTGTACTGACTTAGCGTGTTTAATCGGTTTCACATTTCGTTTTCCTAACGATTAGGATAGAAATCCGATCGGAAAATGCAATATTCGCACTTGCAACTGCCAACTAAAACAAACCACCAAAACAATAACAAAGAGTAGGGCGGCCAGTTCACACAGGTTTCAGCATATTTCGGGTTACCAGTTGTTCAAATTAAAAAGTAACCCCGTTAGTTTGCATGAGGAATCGTTCAAACGAACGGGGGTCCACTGTATTTCCTATGGCATTTACTGCGTCATTGACACGTAGCACGTCACTTGCTCCAGGGCAGCTTTGATCAACTGCGTCAGTTTGTCCGGAAAACCGTTCTCGTACATTATCTGCCATAGTTTTTCGCGCTCGACTGTATCGTATGCTGCCCTGAAATCCACGAAAATATGATACGTGGGCACGTTACGCTTCCAACATTTCTGGGGGATTTGCCGGCGAGTGAAAATTTTGATCCGAAAGAGTACGGGCCTCCATAAAGCGCGCCTGATACTACTCTAAGGACTCTTTTCCTATTGAGGATAGACGACGTCACAAAATCAAACAATTTAATGTTTTGAGCAAGGTCCTGCAGGCGACGTTGACCAGCGTAATGCCGCAGTTACAGCAATCTAGCCGATCGCTCTGTTTGTCAATGGGACAAACTACACCTTTCTTCTACTCCTCCAGTAGTTTTGACGTAGAACTACGTCTTACGGCAAGGTTTGGCTGGGAAGGGTGTCATTCCAAAAAATCTTTCTCGAAAAGTGGTCAGGTTTTGAACGCTAATAGCTTAGCGGTTTCCCAATAGATTTTCAATATTTTTGCACCAATTGATTGGAACATTTTCTAAGAATTGGCTCAAATGAAGAACGCTATAATCTAGTAAGTGTACACTTTTGAAAAACTGAAAATTATGAAGCATTGTCATCAAACGTCATCAAGATTTGCACGTGTTTTTTGCAACAAAGTGACAGAAACTCCTCGTCCCAATAGATTGAAGATTCTTTACGTCGCTTAAACCTATACCAATTTGATATCTGTGCTTGGGAAGTACCTCAGAGTGCAAAACTACCCCTCTTCTTCAATCGTTTTTATCGTTTCAGCATTAAACCTAGTCCAATGTGATGTCCTGAAAGTAAACAATTTTCTTAAAGTATACAACAACCCCTTTTCTTCAACCACCTTTAACATTTAAGATTGAAATTAGTCCAAATTGATGTTCTGAAGGTAAAACGTCCTCGAAAAGTGAGCGATCATCCTTTCCTTTTGCCAGATTGTATCCATATAGGCACCACAGAGAACAGATTGCCAAACGCATAAAAAAATATCCATAGCATAGCATAGCATAGCATAGCATAGACAACCGTACACATCATGGGTGGCTGATATGATGTACCCGTAAGTACACCATACACCTGGCCATGGCCTTACGATTGTAGAAATGGGTACGTTAGTTGAACACCTACTTTAAGAGGATGCGCAAAAACTCACGCAATCTTCATAAGTGTTCTTGTCCCCAGTAATATACGATATGAATATAATATTAAAAATAAAATGAAATGAAGCATATATGGGAAAACTAGAACAATCGCGAAACGCATAAAAAAATATCTATGTACCTTTATCAATATTTCTTTGTGCTGGAGTTACATAGCATCGATGGCAGCGACATCAAGATTTAGTTTGCCACTTACTGCTCAAGGGGTGCTCTATTGAAGGATTACTCGTAGATTATATAAAAACCTTTTACACACTTTTTGTCAATTACCTGGTCCATAGTCAAGCATTACATTTAGATTATTTTCTTTCGAAAATGATGGACAAAACAAGGCAAGAGGGACCGGTAGTGATGCTAATGTTTATTTGACTGTCAACTCAGTATAAGGCAGTAAGGAACAAACCATTTTAACATAACAATTTTTCGATATCATCAAATCAAATAGACTTACGTAGTCCTGCGTCACCTATATGCGGTCATGTCATGTACTCAAACTCTCTGATTTTGACGTAGGACTACGTCTTACGGCAAGTTTTGAGATAGGGTGTCATTCCAAAAAATCGAAAAATGCGAGCGTCACGAAAAATGAAAGGTTTTAAGCGCTAATAGCTCAGCGGTTTTCCGATCGATTTCCAATATTCTTACACCAATCGATCGGAAAATCTTCTAAGAATTGACCCAAATGAAGAAAAGTATGGATTCTTGATGTAGAACTATTGAAAAATTGAAAATATTGAACCTATGTTTTACCAGAATTCTCGCTTCGTGATTGGTTGGAAGATTCTTTACGATGATCTAAACCTATACCAATTTGATATCTGTGCTTGGGAAGTAAGCCAAAACAAGTGACAAAGTTTCCTTATTTCAACAAAATTTCTTAACACCGCGGTTAAACCTAGACCATTTTGATGTCCTTGCTTGGGAAGTACGCTAGAAAGAGTGACAAAGTCCCCTCGTGCCAACAGATTTCGTACGAACGCGATTAAACCTAGTCCAATTTAATGTCTGTGTTAGGAAAGTGTGCCAGAAAAAATGACACAAGTTCCTTGTCCCAACAGATCGCAAATTCTTTACTGCGAGACGATTAAACCTCGGTGAATTTGATATCTGTGTTGGAAAAAAGTGCTACAGCTGTAGTGTTCGGTTATAATACGACTCTGTGTGAATACGCATGCTTGCTGTTTCATTAGAAGTGTAGTGAAAAGATGTGCTGTTGATAAAATAGAATTGAATTGGTAAAATCCCTTCAACGTGGGAACCGTGGGTAATAAAACAATCTTTAATTTCTGTAAGGTAGCAGGAAAGCAATAGTTTTGTGTTCTTGATTTTGTTAGATTGTTTCCAAATGCACATAGAAATAACTCAGAAATAATAGAAATAAATCTTTTGAGGATTGAACGTATGCAATGTTACTACTTTGATAAATGTAACATTCAACGCACGTAGCATGTATATATGTTGCATATAGCATGTATACATGAAGAATCGAATGATTACAAGCATGGATACATGCAACTATCACTACAAAAAGACTTACGTAGTCCTGCGTCACCTATATATGCGGTCGTGTCTTGTACACAACCCCTCTGATTTTTTCCTCCTCTCAAATCCTTGAAATTATCCAGTGACGTGAAGTTAGCGATTCTTGGCTATTATTGCAGAATTATGAAGCAAGTTGGGCCTTTACGGTGGTTCTGTTGTTTTTCAGCTGACCGATTTCTCACCGAGCCTCTTCGAGATGAGGAGTCGGTACTGTGTAATCGTTTGTAGGCATTCCTAGGTTAACTTTCGTTCCGTCTCCTTCTATTATATCGCCCTTGAGATGTTTATCGAAGAACTGCTTCCACCTATCGACCACCTCGTGATCGTCTGCACTCAAAATAATCGACACATCGCATCCACGTGAAAAGTTATGTAAACTTCTGTACAGTAACTTACATGAACTGCATGTACTAGTTAATGGGAACGTTGATAAAATCTACCGGAATCGCACGTAAACTGGTTAGTATGAGTGCGAGTTACCAATAATTCACATAAATGTTACATGAAAAATGTGATGGATGGGAATTACCTATGTTTCTACGTAAACTTACATCAACGTTGCGTAGTCCTACGTAAAACTTGCGGTGTCTTGAAAACAACTTTCCACTTTTTGTTTCCCAAGACTGGGGCAAAACTGTAAAAATATTAAAACATCAGAGGGCAAACTAACGTCAGCAATACACTTAGGTAGGTGATTTGTTTACGACACTGTCGAAGCAAAGCACAATATCTTAACGTTAGTTTTGGTAGACAACGAACGAGTGGAGCTTGGTGAGAAATCAGACAAACTGCTACTTTTCGAGAGAAAAAATAATTAAAATCACATCAGAGGTCAGAATCACCCCTACCTACCCTACAACCAAGAGTGTCACCAAGCATACAAAAATTAGTAGGGGAATTCTGGATAAAATTCCCAGTTGGAGAAAAACGCGCCACTGCAATATAATACGCATACCTATACACTTTTCAACAGTAATTACGGTGCTATCCGCTTCTATTTCTCATTATAAACTCGTGTGTATCACTGGCTTCACTAGCTGCACGGCATGCGACATGACGTAGGATCGAATCCCTGCATGTGCGCATTTTTTTTATTTTTTAAATTTGCTATACGTGCGATTTTTGCTTTGTTTTTCTGAATTTTCCCAGAACCCGGCAGTTCTGGGAAAAGCGAGTTTTCCTCAGTACTGGCGATATATGCACGACTTAGGTCACTTGTACGTAGATTGCTCCGGTTTAAGGAATTTACCAAACATGAAATTTTTCTGAAAGTTAGCCCACTAGTAGGTGAACATTCGCTCGTACTCAGAATTTTCCCAGAACCCGGCAGTTCTGGGAAAAGCGAGAGTTTTCCTCAGAACTAGCGATATATGCACGACTTAGGTCACTTGTACGTAGATTGCTCCGGTTTAAGGAATTTACCAAACATGAAATTTTCCTGAATGTTAGCCCACTAGTAGGTGAACATTCGCTCGTACTCAGAATTTTCCCAGAACCCGGCAGTTCTGGGAAAAGCAAGAGTTTTCCTCAGAACTAGCGAGATATGCACGACTTAGGTCACTTGTACGTAGATTCCTCCGGTTTAAGGAATTTACCAAACATGAAATTTTCCTGAATGTTAGCCCACTAGTAGGTGAACATTCGCTCTTACTCAGAATTTTCCCAGAACCCGGCAGTTCTGGGAAAAGCAAGAGTTTTCCTCAGAACTAGCGATATATGCGCGACTTAGGTCACTTGTACGTAGATTGCTCCGGTTTAAGGAATTTACCAAACATGAAATTTTCCTGAATGTTAGCCCACTAGTAGGTGAACATTCGCTCATACTCAGAATTTTCCCAGAACCCGGCAGTTCTGGGAAAAGCGAGAGTTTTCCTCAGAACTAGCGATATATGCACGACTTAGGTCACTTGTACGTAGATTGCTCCGGTGTAAGGAGTTTACCAAACATGAAATTTTCCTGAATGTTGGCCCACTAGTAGGTGAACATTCGCTCGTACTCAGAATTTTCCCAGAACCCGGCAGTTCTGGGAAAAGCAAGAGTTTTCCTCAGAACTAGCGATATATGCACGACTTAGGTCACTTGTACGTAGATTGCTCCGGTTTAAGGAATTTACCAAACATGAAATTTTCCTGAATGTTAGCCCACTAGTAGGTGAACATTCGCTCGTACTCAGAATTTTCCCAGAACCCGGCAGTTCTGGGAAAAACAAGAGTTTTCCTCAGAACTAGCGATATATGCACGACTTAGGTCACTTGTACGTAGATTGCTCCGGTTTAAGGAATTTACCAAACATGAAATTTTCCTGAATGTTGGCCCACTAGTAGGTGAACATTCGCTCGTACTCAGAATTTTCCCAGAACCCGGCAGTTCTGGGAAAAGCAAGAGTTTTCCTCAGAACTAGCGATATATGCACGACTTAGGTCACTTGTACGTAGATTGCTCCAGTGAAATTTTCCTGAATGTTGGCCCACTAGTAGGTGAACATTCGCTCGTACTCAGAATTTTCCCAGAACCCGGCAGTTCTGGGAAAAGCGAGAGTTTTTCACCTTGTGCCATGACTATATGAATTACCCTGCAACTCCGATTGTGAAGAAAAAAAATGATGTTTTGATTTATTCGTAATGTACCAGATAATTTATTTTCGGTATTCCACCCTCGAGTTTTCTCGATTTTCTTGCGTGCAAGTCGCTAAATTGATTTTTCCTGCGTATTTCGTTTTTACCTTGCATGCAATTTGCTTGCGCGGTTAAATGCGCAAGCAACTTGCATGCAAAACTTGCTTGCGCATTTAACCGGGGTCACAAGTATTCCATTATTCGATAGACGCTGATCGTGCTGATCGCGTCTCGAATTTCGAGTTGACATTCCAATTAAAAGTATATCCAAATTCCTTTCCCACACTTCAAACTCATAAACTTTCCCATACCCGAAATTGCATTAACAGCAATAAGTATTTTCAATGTGAACGATTGTTCGATGCATGATCGGCGCCCGTTCGATACAATCAATGTGCGTCGACAGCATTTCCATATGCGAGCAAGTGACGACGCCACGAGCAAGTAACGACGTCATTAAATTCTTATGTCACCCAAGTCGATGCGTTCGGTGCATTGGTGTTGGGGTCAATATTTCTTTGTTTGTTTTGATTGGCTGTTCGCCGATCGTACTAAAGCGATATGATTGGATAATGGATTTTATAACATTCAGGCTTCCCCCACTTATGATGTAATAATTGAAAAGTAGAGCCTTCTCCATTAGGGATTTGGTTTTGAATAAACATTCTTAATTTGGTCGCAGAAGCGACGGGTAACGAAAATTCGTTTTTACTTCCCTAAAAATACCACAATCCATTAACGATACCACAGGGGTAGTAACCCAAGTAGCACTTGTAACTAATCATAAAAATAAAAAAATACAAAAAGGTTGCACAGCAGTTACATTTAGGATACTTGTAACGAGTTAGGTTACATAAAATTAAAAATAGTTACTTTTTAGTTTTCTAGTGACAAAAATCTCAAAAAGTTACCAGGTAGTTACCAAATGACCAAATTGAAACCTTTTTTTCGAACTGTCAACAACTTGGTCGTCGCAAAACAGTCACCTCTCAGTTACGAGTTACCAAATAGTTATCAAGTGACACAAATAAAATATTTTTCCAAACTGTCATCAACTTACTGGTCGCAAAACAGTTAATTTTCCGTTACGAGCAGTTACGAAGTCAAAAAAAGTCGGCTAATAACATTAATAATAACAAGAGGCGAACCAGCCGCAGGCTGAAAACCTCTCTAATATAGAATTAAAAAAAAAAAAAAAAAACATTTTCGCCACAACTTGTTCACGGTTCCTTGTAAACACAACGGAACGGATTAAGCAAAAACTAGATCTCAAGAATTTTACTAATGGTAAAGATAAACAATTGGTACGCGGGTTGTAAAATGCTCTTGTAAATGCGTTTATTTACTTAATTGATGGTACTTGGAATCTTCTCCGCACAGACATTGGTATTAAGTAAACAAATTTTGATTATTCTCAAACGTCAAAACGATCAAGTTACATCGAAACGAAACCGGCAATGAAAATAGGTTACAGTGTAACTTAGAAATGACGACATAAGAAATAAGTGACCACAATAGATTTAATATTGGTTACCGTAACCGATAGCGTAACCAGGTCGAAGGCTAAGGTTACGTGCAACTAGAATGTAACTGAAATGTAACCTTCTATGATTAACACTGCTGGTAAACTGTTTTATTCAAACTGAAACTATTCTTTGATATTAAATTAACACTTTCTTTTCACAACAATCACTAAAAACACCTTTTCCCGATATCTATGAACAATGTCTGCTTAAAATCATTTCATGCAATATGCCGAAAACGATACAAAACTTCAAGGAAGATGGTGTAGTAGTTAAAACCAAAGGCAAAATGGCTATGAATTTTACTAAGTGATAGCGAAAACTAGGGGAATGCTCCACTAATTCATTATTGCTAAGAATAAATTTAAAAAATCAGTAAATTAAAATTAAAATTTTTATATTTGTACATATTTGTTTTACAAAAAATCAATTTTTCAAAGAGGTAAGTAACGAAAAGTTAGATTAAATAAGAGCGCGTGAATTTTTCAAAGCTAGAATCATGCATTTCACCATAAATTTGAAACTGCATTGAAATTTGTGTTGAAATAACAAGCGAAATTTATACAGTCTTCTATATTCAACAGTTAAATTTACTGCTTGACGTTGACAGCCATAGATTGGAATAAAAAACCTGCTGCATTGTTTTCGCTATGCAATAAAAGTTTCAAGATAACTAATTTGCCACCAATCGAAAGTCAATTTACAGTTTATGTGTAACTTCAATAGTAACCATTTTGTAACTATACATGTTACATATTGGTTATTGAGTAACTGTTAATGTAACCATATTTAGTTACATAAGTTGCACTATTTCGGTTACACAACTGTTATATTTTAGGTAACTGTAACCGAAGTTTTACATTAAAATTTGTCGCATATCAGCCGCTGCGACTCAATTGTGACAACGTGTGCTACTTGGGAATTCACCAAAGAAAAGATTTCTGCAATCTAAAATTCCCACATACCAAATTTGGTTCCATTTGCTTGATTAGTTCTTGAGATAAGAGGACATTTTCATTTGTATGGAAGCCCACCGTCTTAAAGGGAAGATGGGTCATAACTCGCTTTCTAAAGAGGAGAGGTGTCTCAATTCACCATAGAAAAAATCATGCCTCCAAAACCACTTACATGATAAATTTAGTACCATTTGCTTGATTATTTCTCGAGTTATGAGGAAATTTGTTTTTCATTTGTATAGGAGCCCCCCTCCTAAAGTGGAGAGGGGTCCTAATTCATCATAGAAAATATTCTTGCCTACAAAAACACCCACATGCTAAATTTGGTTCCATTTGCGTGATTAGTTCTAGAGTTATGAGGAAATTTGTATTTCGTTTGTATGGGAGCCCCCCCTCCTCCTAAAAAGGTAAGGGGTCCTAATTCATCATAGGAAAAATGGTTGCCTCAAAAAACACCCACATGCCAAATACGGATCCATTTGCTTGATTAGACGAATTATGAGGAAATTTGTATTTCATTTGTGTAGAAGCCCCCCCTCTTAAAGTGAGGAGGGGTCCTAATTCACCATAGAAAATATTTTTGCCTCCAAAAACCTCCACATGCCCAATTTTGGTTCTATTTGCTTGATTAGTTCTCGAGTTGAGCAAATTTGTAATTCATTTGTATGGGAGCCCCCCTCCTAAAGTGGGGAGGGGTTTCAATTCATCATAGAAAAAAATTTTGTCGCCAAAAACACCCACGTGCCAAATTGGGTTCCATTTGCTTGATTAGTTCTCGAGTTATGAGGAAATTTGTATTTCGTTTGTATAGGAGCCCCCCCCCCCTTTAAAGCTGGGAGGGTTCCTAATTCACCATAGAAAATTTTCTTGCCCTCAAAAACTTTCACACGCCAAATTTGGTTCCATTTGCTTGATTAGTTCTCGAGATAAGAGGACATTTTCATTCGTATGGAAGCCCACCCTCTTAAAGGGAAGATGGGTCATAACTCACTTTCTAAAGAGGAGAGGGGTCTCAATCCACCATAGAAAAAAATCTTGCCTCCAAAACCACTTACATGTCAAATTTAGTTACATTTGCTTGATTATTTCTCGAGTTATGAGGACATTTAGTTTTCATTTATATAGGAGCCTTCCCTCCTAAAGTGGTGGGGGGTCCTAATTCACCATAGAAAATATTCTTGCCTACAAAAACATCCTCATACTAAATTTGGTTCCATTTGCTTGATTAGTTATAGAGTTATGAGGAAGTTTGTATTTCGTTTGCATGGGAGCCCCCCCCCTCCTAAATAGGTAAGGGGTCCTAATTCATCATAGGAAAAATGGTTGCTCCAAAACGGACGGACGGACGGACGGACGGACGGACGGACGGACGGACGGACGGACGGACGGACGGACAGACAGACAGACAGACAGACAGACAGACAGACAGACAGACAGACAGACAGACAGACAGAAATCCTTCTTTATAGGTATAGATTGAACTATGATGCACGATATGGTGTGCACCATAAGCTAATAAAAAGCTAGATTTCTGCTTCTTTAAGTGCTCACTGGTTACTTGGGTAGTTTGTCTATCCACAGCTGCCGGTGTGGTTTTTTCCGCAGTCGAACTCTCTTCTTCAGGAAATCCTTTGAAAAGATCCGATGCATCAGCCTTCCTCAGCTGGGGTGGTGTACGTGCTGTATAGGGCTGTCGGTATTGGGCGCTTTTGGTGAAAACCGGTATTTCGGTATTGGCGTAGAAAATACCGGTATTGGCAGATTATTCGAAATCAATAGAAATATCGATGTTTTTCAGTAAATCTTTTTATTTTGAAACATTAGCTTCAGTATTGTTGCTTAGCAAAATAGAATTGAAGCAGATATAATCACGGGAATGACACTTCCAATACCAACCTGTACAAAAAAACGTAGCCAACATAGAGCGGGCCCAAGCTGACAGCTTCATAGATGGGCTCAAGCTGACAACCGAGTCGGATGTGTAAATTGTTAAATTTTCTTAGTTTTAGTTTGATTTTAGCCAAGGTTTTAGCATCACATAGCTAATGTTAGGCAGGCAATTGATGCGAAATACATGTAACTGTGAAAATGGTTAGTTAAATTCGTTTTGTGAGATCGCTTTGCGTTTGCCGCCTTTTTCATGTGAGCAACGAAAATGTGACGTCATATCAGCCCCCTGGATATAATACACTTAGCGATTTAATTCCCTTACTGTAGAATGAATTTTATTGCCAACACTTCCAACAATTGAAAAAACTTCCGCTTTCATCGATGTCTAGCGAACGGCTCTAAACACATCACGAACTTTCCTTTCATTTCTTCAAATTTATAGTAGGGAGACCCGCCTTAAATTATTTACAAAATATCCTGTATTGTTGCTTCCAGCATAATTAATGCCCCGGTCTCCTACAGCCTCTCAACAATTTTTTCTCCATCCCCAAACCGGAACTCCTGCAGAACGTCATCCTCTTCATCATCGTTCACAAATACCTTCTCTTCTCTGTTATCAATCCCACTATTCCAAGATAGTGGGATGCAGATTTCATCTCCTTGTGTGCAAATTCTTTCCTGGCAGACCCTTTGTTGGCAAGAATGCTCAAAACGCGCAAAGATCACCGTATTCTGATCAGAGCCCGGCATCGTCGAAACAAATAAATGAAGCTAACATTCCCTTACATTCGCTTCATATATGAACAATTAAGCTACTTGTTTCATTTGTTGAACAGAACGTTTCGAACAAGCTTCAGCTGAAGCTGCTGACTGTATCAAATGATGACGATTGACAGTCATGCACGATTTGTCGATGCTGAGTAGATTAATGTAGGAAATGTTACTCAAAATCAATTCAATTGCATTCAAAGTCTAGGCTGACCTTATTCTGAATATTTAATAGAGAAATACAAATGAAACTTTAAAACCGGTCGTCATGATGAAGTGAAAATTTTTTCAATGACGCTGATTAAAGTCAGTTATGAACCGAAGCGGCGCTGCTTCTGTTAAAACTGAAGCTTCATCACTTCATTGTTGAATAACAATTTACTAGTGTTGGGCACCGCTAATTCGCTAACCGAGCAATCGCGAAACGCTAATTAGGCTTCATAATTTATACTCAGACTAGCCGAATGGTTGCTGATCCGTAATTCCAAATGAAGTGCCGCTGTTAATTTTGAAATAATGAACTGTAGAGCATTTTATCCATTATTATAGGTTTTGATCTTAGTTTTATTAAGAAAGTAATAATTTGTACAGTGATAGATTACAATGCAAGTTGTTGTGATATGTTCAAAAATAAACTGACTGTTAATTTGCAGTTTGCGATTAGTGATTGGCGAAATTTCCTCGATTATCGAGCAAATTGAATTGGTTAGCAAATTAGCGGTGCCCAACACTGCAATTTAGTGACGTTTCTGAGCCCTGATCTTGTTTCCTAAATTCGTTACTTGAGAGCATCGAATAATTTGGTGGCTTTTGAATATCAAGTTGTTCAAAAATAAATTGAAACGCGACGTCTGGCTTATACCATGAAACATTTTTACACCAAAGTTACTCTACTGGGCCTTAAACGGGTTCAAGAGCTAAATAATTTGACCCACAATTGCACTCTCTTCATTGTTAGTAGTCGAAGAATCTCGTCGGCATTAACACCAAGTTGTTTTTCTAAGAGTTTTATAATCTTTTGTAAAATTTAGTTCTTATTCGAATAAGGAGTTGGAAAAAACAAGCAGATTAGAAAATACCGGAAATAGCGGTTTTTTGCCTTTTCAAAACCGGTATTTCGGTATCCAAAAATTGGCCGGTATTACCGGTTTCGGTACTACCGGTTAGACAGCCCTAGTGCTGTAGCCAGTTCGGTTCCTATCGGCGAATGATTTTTTTACACGTCCTCGGAAATTCACTCAGTAGTCGGATCCGACTTGAATCGAAGGACCAATGTTTGGTCGAAAATCAAAATTGGTGAACTGTATTTGGAGGATACTGAGGGTCGGACAACTTAGCAGACTGCTAAGCGGCTGAACGTGTAAAAACTTGTTCGTAGTCGTAGGTTTAACTTTATTCTCTTAATTAGTAACACTTTGAATGAAAGCTAAAACTGAACTGAACTGAACTGAATGGAATGGTGGTCGCACGCTATGTCCGAAGGTATTTATTATTTAACTTACATGCACCTCAGATTTCTCTTCACAGGATGTTAGTATTAATCAAAACAATTAATTTAGAGAAGGTCTTAAAATATTCTATCTTGGGTTTTTTGAAAAATTCAATTTTCAAGGTTATTTCGGGGTCATCCCCTCTCAAGAGATCATATCCAATGTAATCGACCACCTTTAATTTTAACCAAATTTGGTATAATGGCCTATTCCGACCCCACATTTTATTTCTCAAAGTTTTGTATGGATTGAACAATCCCCCTTGCAGTGACATGCAGTGAAAAATGAGTATTTTCGAAAATCTGAGAAAAATGGAGAAGCGTCACTGCAAGGGGGATTGATCAATCCGTACAAAACTTTGGGAAAATGAAAGAGGGGGCGGAATGAGCAATTATACCAAATTTGGTTGAAATCGGAGGTGGTCGAATACAATGGATATGATCAATTGTGAGGGGATGACCCCGAAATAACCTTGAAAATTGAATTTTTCAAAAAACCCAAGATAGAATATTTTAAGATCTTCTCTAAATTAATTATTTTGATTAATACTAATATCCTGTGAAGAGAAATCTGAGGTGCATGTAAGTTAAATAATAAATACCTTCGGACATAGCGTGGGTCGTCCTTTTATACGTGTCGATTTTCGTTCATCCTTTTCCTGTTCGTCCTTGTCTGGAGTGGGGCGCGCATGCGCAATTGGATGTACGTGCATGAGTGTGTGTGTGTGTGTGTGTGTGTGTTTTTTTTTTTTTTTATTTTTTTAACGAGTAGGGAAATCTGCTATCAGACACCTGAGAAGACAGCTCAGGAAGTGGGGTTTGGTATCCCGTGAAGATCGTGAAGATCCATACCCACTAAAACCCTACTCGAGTCTCCAGCCTCAATCCCCCCTGGAACCACCTTATCGGTATTACTTCAGGGAGGGGCTATTGTGCTTAACGCACGCTCTTAGATAACTACTGGACTATGGTAGTTAGGCTGTTTATTCGCCGTTGATCGGCTGTGTGTGTGTGTGTGTGTGTGTGTGTGTGTGTGTGTGTGTGTGTGTGTGTGTGTGTGTGTGTGTGTGTGTGTGTGTGTGTGTGTGTGTGTGTGTGTGTGTGTGTGTGTGTGTGTGTGTGTGTGTGTGTGTGTGTGTGTGTGTGTGTGTGTGTGTGTGTGTGTGTGTGTGTGTGTGTGTGTGTGTGTGTGTGTGTGTGTGTGTGTGTGTGTGTGTGTGTGTGTGTGTGTGTGTGTGTGTGTGTGTGTGTGTGTGTGTGTGTGTGTGTGTGTGTGTGTGTGTGTGTGTGTGTGTGTGTGTGTGTGTGTGTGTGTGTGTGTGTGTGTGTGTGTGTGTGTGTGTGTGTGTGTGTGTGTGTGTGTGTGTGTGTGTGTGTGTGTGTGTGTGTGTGTGTGTGTGTGTGTGTGTGTGTGTGTGTGTGTGTGTGTGTGTGTGTGTGTGTGTGTGTGTGTGTGTGTGTGTGTGTGTGTGTGTGTGTGTGTGTGTGTGTGTGTGTGTGTGTGTGTGTTCGCAATCCTTTTGGATGTTGGAATTTTCCATAGTCGAACAAGTCCGTTCGCGTTTCGTCTAATGCGATGTCGTTTTGTGCAAAGCAAATAAATTTTGCTAAGCTTGCGGGGAACGCAACAGACGGTTTGTTTACATTCTCCGCACAATGTTTTCTCCATTCTGTTTTGTTCCAACTAATTGGCGTGACTGGCAGTTGAAATTTAACGAAGAATAGATCTACAACAATAGCTGCCTGCCAAATGTAACTGCAGAGATGGCACGAATCGCAAAACTAAAATCGTCCGTACACGGGATAAACAAATGATTTTGATAAAACTCCACAACGATCGAATCAAGCGATATATCCAATTAAATATTTGCGCGAAAAAAGCGATTCGAATGAAATTATCACTTAAAAACTCGGAAATTTGATAGCGAGAAATTAAAACCGTTTTACTCAAACTTAACGAAACTATATGTTGAGACAATGTATGATGAAGGTTTGTCACTATTGCATGGAAGTTAGGACAAAGACAAGTTATCGTAGCAGTTTATTGTGAATACAGAAGTTTCATGACAACTATGTTGTTGCCTGCGAAAAAGACACACTGCTGTATGCAATACGTATTGTACGCAACAAAAGCCATCCTAATCATGTCACACTGTGTCGGCAGCGGCAGTGTTTGGTAGTTACCAAGGTAACTTTTGTACGCCAGACTTTAGGTCAAAGCAAGCTGGTCGAAAGTTGTCCTGCTTGCTGGTGTGAAGAGACATTCATTTGTCCTAATATTTTGTTATCGTGATACATTCTGGTGGCTACGTGTGTTTGTTTTATAGGCAGAGAATAACTGATTTATCGCTCTTCGTTTTTGTCGGTTATTTCTGTGTATGAACAATACTTCTTTGATTTCTTGCAGTTCATACAAAAATAACGCCCAGGCAGCAAGGTCAAAGTTGAAATTTTCAGCGTTTTGAACACGCAGTTGCTGAGACTTCAGGGTTGGCTCGTTACAACAAACTTTTACTGATCACCCCTCGCGAAGTTCAAAATTTTGTTCCCTTCAAGAGAGGGCCTAATTCTAGACAGCTGAAGATTTTTCTTAAATATTGACAAAATCATAGCTTTCTAAATAAAAGGGTTTAGAATATAAATTCATCGGACGTGATTTTATTTATTCAAATGTTTAAATTTAAATAGCAAGAATTAGGCATTGTTTTCAATATAAAATAGGTATAAAACAGAAGCAGACTTAAGAACTAGTGCTTCAACCCTACTAGATCGCTACTGTCGCTATTCACTAACAAAATAGATCCAATCAATTCATAGAAATAACTCTGAAATCTATTGAGGATTTAATGTATACAATGTTACTACTCTGATAAATGTTACATACAACGAGCATGTATACATGAAGAATCGTATTGTTACATGCATGGATACATGCTACTATCGCTACAAAAAGACACGTAGTTCTACGTCATCTATGCAACCCTGTCTTGTACACAAGTCTTTGATATTTTCCTGAATGAAATAATTTATAATTTCCATATGTTACGAAAGAAAATAAACCACAAAACAATCCTCGCATATATCACTAACTGGTGTTAAATTTTTAAAACATGTCATTTACTGCAAAAATTCGTCACACACCCTGTAGTGTGTTGTCCTATCATTTTGCAATTTTCATCGGTCCTGGTCAATAACGGAGTAGCAGTACACGGGTAGTCCTATACTTATACAATTACTTTAAGGCCGAAGCAGCGCAAGCATCAAACAGCGTTGGTGCGATCGAGAAAGATAGCATTTTGAAAATCTCTAATATTTCCTAAACAACGCTACAACATAGTTTTTCGAACACATCATTGCACAGTGGTCCAGAAACGAAAGTTAAGTGGAAACTTACTTTTGCGGCTAAGCGTTTTATAATAGCTCCCTATAATGTTCAGCAAAGTTGTTCAACTCTAAAAGACAATTAATGCGAAATCAACGACTAAGTTCCAGTTTGGCTTGTAAACACATAATCCATAATAACTTTTTATAAGAAAGAGATAGAAGAATAATTTTTTCGACAAAGTTGTAGCTAAAGATTATATAAGTAACTTTGCCAAAGACATACTAGGCGTATTTTTAGGCATTTCTAACTTACAGGGTGTTTTACAACAAGATTTCTTCAAATGCAGTGGTTTCATTGCATCATAATGTTTTACAAATTTGGATATCTTATCAAAAGACATATTTTTGTAGAACATTGTATGTTGAAAACTCATACGTATAACGAGTTCTAACGTTTTTCCTGTGTTTTTTTAGTCTTTTTTGGAATAGAATATCTCAAAAAGGGACAAACGAAAAAAATCAAACTTGGCCGTTTCTGAAAGCTTGGAGTTTTATCTCAAGCATATGTAAAAATAAAAAACTGGTTTTTTCTCTAACTCGAGTAATTTCAATTTAATTATTTCATGTTTGACCATTTTCTACTATGCAGTATTTTCCAATATCTTCTTGAAGACGATTAAAGTCAACATGTCAATAGTAAAAAAGAAATTTGTTGTATCTTGACACAATTTCTTCTGATTGTCACGTAAAATAGTCTTCGAACTCCAGATATGACATCAGTTTTCTATCAGCACCAGCTGTTTTTGATAAATATCTATCTTTCAATTTTCATTATTTTGCAAATATGCTCAATCTACCATCAATAATGTTTTAAAATTAATTTTCAATAAAAAAGCAAAAAATATTGGTTATTTCATACGTAATATTGTTAACTGTTATTTTAGTTTTGTCATTTTTTAATCGCAGGTAAGTATATCAAAACAGGTAATGAGGTAAAAGAGAAAAAAACCTACAGATCCTTTTCGAACTTCAACCACCTTATATCAGTATATCGTTGATTTCGAAAACAAAAAGGGGAGTCATTTATTTGAGAGATTCAATAAATGTTTTGTTTTCGAAATATTTTATTATTGTTAGTAATATAATAATTTATTATATTAATAGTTGGTTTGCGCTTGGTGGAAGCTCCAGAGTACGAGTACAATACGAACGATTTTGTATTGCAATGACTGGATCGGACGACAGCAGGGGGCGTTTGAACACATCCTCCAAATTGGCAATCCGGTTAAATTTTCTGACGTGAAATTCCCTGAACTTACAAATACATTTATTTCGCGTTTCCTGTACCTCTTCGCTTAATAACCCTATGAGTTGAGCCGTGGCCTTAATAATATCTGCACCGTGTACTAGCATTTTATTAACGGTTGGCGATATAGCTAATATGGAATTGAATGGGAAATAATCTCCTAAACTACCGAATTACTTTCACGAACATTTTAGATACTAATTTGAAATAACAGTAACGGTACCCTCAAATCTTTTGACAAAAAACTCCAGGACTCTAATAGGATTTGCATGAAAATGTTCCTCCTTTTTTACTACGATCATAGTCATGTTCCTGTTCCTGAATACGTATAAGACATCAATTTTGAAGACTTCTCAGCTTTCTGACACTAAAGTAATTTAAAAGATTGCTTTAGACTAGAATCAGAAATATCAATATAAAATTTAATTTCATGTGCATATATCCAAGTGAAGATTTCCATGACTATTTGTAAAATAATGAAAATTGTAAGATATTTATCAAAAACAGCTGGTGCTGAGTTCCATTTGCAGAGAGGACGATACGACAGTGATTATTTGAAATCCAGGATAACTGCTAACCAGAGTACAGTAGTTCTGTGGAGACCAAGGCCCTTCACTCTAAACCACCGTCGAACTAACTACGCGCGCAATGAACCAGCCTGCCGCTGTATGCAGCTAATGAACAATTTTAGAAACATACTAAACTTAAACATGTCGACTGATACTATTAAGAAAAAACTTTCTGACTATTTCTGAGAGATCAATTACATGTACACTAATACCACTGCGTTTTATTTTATTTTGTATTTGGTATTATAATTTATATTTATATGTATGGATTGCATGACGGGAGAAGTCCATATTTCTTGACAATAAACAATTGTAAAAACTACCGTTATAACAACTTATTTGATGAATATTTCAGCAGTGGTTCGAAAACTAGCACAAGGTCGAAAAACCAGATCTCTTAACTTATCCGGAGTTCGAAGAGTATTTTACGTGACAATCAGAAGAAATTGTATCATGGTACGAAAACTTTCTTTTTTACTATTTACATGTTCAAGAAGATATTAGAAAATACTGCATAGTAGAAAATGGTCAAACATGAAATAATTAAACTGAAATTACTCGAGTTAGAGAAAAAACCAGTTTTTTATTTTCACACATGCTTGAGATAAAACTCCAAGCTTTCAGAAACGGCCAAGTTTGATTTTTTTCGTTTGCCCCTTTTTGAGATATTCTATTCCAAAAAAGACTAAAAAAACACAGGAAAAACGTTAGAACTCGTTATACGTATGAGTTTTAAACATACAATGTTCTTCAAAAATATGTCTTTCGATAAGATAACCAACTTTGTAAGACATTATGATGCAATAAAACCATTGCATTTGAAGAAATCAGAGAAAAAGTGATTTTTGAGAGGTCTTTTTATAAAACACCATGTAAGTTATAAACGCCTAGAAATACGCCTACTATGTCTTTGGCAAAGTTACTTATATAATCTTTAGCTACAACTTTGTTGAAAAAATTATCCTTCTATCTCTTTCTTATAAAAAGTTATTATAAATTATGTGTTCACAAGCCAAACTGGAACTTAGTCGTTGATTTCGCATTAATTGTCTATTAGAGTTGTACAACTTTGCTGAACATTATAGGGAGCTATTTTGAACCACAAAAAACTTTCCACTTAATTTTCGCTGCTGGACCACTGTGCATTGTGTGTAAAACCCGTACCTGATATGATATATCACTACAGTTGAGTATTCAAAACCAGGCTTCATTCTTGGTTTTTTGCTCAGTAGATGCTCAATTGACTATAGCGCTTCAACTAACCAGAATTCGAAAAAGTAGTGTAAAGGGCGATTGTAGAGCTTATTATTATCTACATTATTGTTGAAGAAAGTATAGTTTTATCTTCTGTATTTACGGCGCTATGGGGCTGCTACACCGTTGGTAGCAAAAAGAGCGCTCATTTGGCTACCAACGGGGTAGCAATCGCATAACGCCGTAAATACAAAAGATAAAACCATACTTTCTTCAACAATAATGTAGACAATAATATACTCTACAATCGCCCTTTACACTACTTTTTCGAATTCTGTTTAGTTGAAGTGCTATAGTCAATTGAGCATCTACTGAGCAAAAAACCGAGAATGAAGCCTGTTCAAAACCATCTAATAAAAGCGCACTCTCATTGAAAATTTTGCTTCGTCTTTTTTCTCTCTCTAGTGCGCTGTCTTGGCCTCAACCTTTTGGTTATAGTACAAAGGTTATACAACAAAGGGAAGAAGTTCATTCGTTACGTTGACTGTGATGTTGTTATATGGCCAACGTGCCTTCCTACCTTGATCGCTGTGGTCTATTTAGAATTGACACCTCAGATCGCAGAAAACAAATTGCTCTTTTTACTGCACTCTTTTTTCGTATTCTTTCTTTTTAATTTTTAATTTGTCTACGAAAGTCAACTATTGAGTGGCATAATCTTGTTTTAAATAAGTATCTTGTATAAACGCTTCTGAACGCTCAAACATATTTATTGTTCGTTGACTTCATCAATAATATTTACAATATGCATTCGCGGGATTTACTAATATATGCATGATTCGTGAGATATTCATAAAACACTGACGGGAAAGATGTTCTACGCTTCCTTATATCTGTGAATATCGATGAAATTGAGAAGAATGTCTGTAGTTACAGGATAGCGAATACTATGAAATACACCTGCAAAATATGTTTATTTTCTTGAAATTGTAATACATGAATTAAAATATACGTACTTTTGGCCGTGTCATAGCTGTTTGGGAACGATTTATCGGTTCGTTCTCTCATGAAAACCCATTTATTATCTTCAAATTTACATTCAATAATCCTGTTATTTAGTGCACTGACTTCCTTTGTCAATTTCATTTGGCCAAAGGGTATATCCAGCCCTCCTACATACAAAAGCGCTATTTTTTTGTGAACCATTCTGAAATATGTGAAAAAAGATTGTTACCTATACCGTATTACAGAGATCAAAAAATCTATAGATATAAATGTCAATGTTTGACCATAACTCCGGGACACCTTGACCGTTCTCTAGCAAACTTGGCGAACGTGATTTTCAACACGTCAGCATAGAGATTAACAAAAGGAGGAAAATGCAGAAGAAGGTGGAAGGTCCTGGTAAGATATAGATGATTTGGGGTAAAAAATCGAAATATCTGTGCTAGGTATGAAATGGGGAAGGCAAATGAGGAAGCGTCCAACATAGCTCCAGCCATCCCAAGCCCCTACACACTTAAAAAAAAGCACCGAGTTCGGCAAAATTTTGCCGAAATCTCAACAGCCGAACGTTCGGTAAAAATGTCGATGGTGTATTTCGACGTTTCGGATCTTTATAAACGTTTGACAACATAAAAAATTTTACCGAACGGTCGGCTGTTGAGATTTTGGCAAAATTTTGCCGAACTCGGTGCTTTTTTTAAGTGTGTACCTAGCGCCTCCACGTGGCCTTACCCGGTGATGCTCTATTAAGTAGCCAAGCTAGGAGGTGCGATGATGGGTGGTTCCCGGCTGCCTAATCTCAAAACTGCGGGTTTGGATGACGGCTGAGCCACACGACCTTGTTAGTAGGTAAGCTTAACATAAGTTATTTTAATTATTTGTTTCGTTTTAGCTCATGGAGCAAGCACCTCCTACTGTACAGTGAGAACTCGGGCCGAAGAAAGTTTAAATAATGCTCATGGATACCAGAAGAAAAATTAAATTAATAATGTAAACTCAAATGATGCAACTCTATTCCATTCGAAGGAAACTGGTGAGATTGTTTTACCGTTGTTCATATATCTTCATATAATGTATATGGGTCATTGCATCTCAAACGTACACAAGGTTTGGATTCGACCATCAGCGATTTCAACCAAAGTTGGCATAATTGTTCATTTCGACCCTACAACCAATTTCCCAAAACATTGTGCCGATTGATCAATTCCCCTAGCAGTGACACTACTTCCTTTTTTACAGATTTTCAAAAAAAAGTCATTTTTCGGGTTCAAATATCTCTGAAACAGTTTGATGTGAAGACATGCCAATATACATTTTCTATTGATTTTTGACCGCGCAATCGAATGATGTTATCAGTTTTTTTCTAATTTGTCAAAATCATACACACCTAAAATTAAAAAGAAGAAAACTTATCCAATTTATTTCTACTATGTGTATTTTATTCACGACAGATACGTATTTCGCCTACGACTTGCAGGCTTCCTCAGTGTCTGTTTTCGAACTCACATAGTAGAATTAAATTGGATAAGTTTTCTTCTTTTTAATTTTAGGTTTCGTATTCTACTAAGACGCTCCAAAAACTTCAGAAAATCATACATTTTTTGCGATTTAAAACGAAAAATGCGAATATCTCAAAACACCCCCAATTTTATTTTCAAACAAATATGCTCAAAATATTCGCTAGAAAATTCTACACAACAATCACTTAACTAGAAAAAACAATACTGGTAGTTTGGGAGACATGGAGTTTTGAATATCTGGGGCATGCGTAATTTTAACTGAATTGTGAGCGAAAGTATGTTTAAACACGTCTACCTGAAGTTTCCGGGCATTTTCATGACTAAATAATGTATTTTAATGAAAAAGATGCATTTTAAACATAAAATAGCATAGTAAATTTTGATGTTCTGAATACTTTTATATATATTTAAACTAGCTGACCCGACAAACTTCGTATTGCCACAAATTAAACGGTGTAGTACATAAATCGTGAATCTCGGATGAACTTTGTCACAATCTCGAGTTTTGCAAGTTTCTGAGGAGTTCATGGGTATTTTAATATACAAATTTTCCTCACAGTAAAGTAGAAAACAACTCCCCCTATCGCTCAGTCTGATAAAATAAAGCGGATAGCATTTAAATATTCGCCATCATTACAAACCATTTCGCCGAATACCATTTTGCGGAACACCAATTCTCGGTTGACCATAACGCGGAATATAGAATTTCGCAGAATACCAATTCGCGAAAAACCTTACGCGGGATGTACCATTTCACGGAAAATTTTTTCGTAGAAAGTATCACTTCGCAGGGGTGACCCAACTGAAGGAAAGTAATAGAGGTCAGTAGATCTAGGAAAATAAATAAACCTAGATAGAGGTGATCTCTACCGGGGGCTGCTCCCCACAGTGGCCGGCGCTTCCGACGGCAAGTCGCTGGCAACACTCGCGGCCTGTGGCCGTCTCGCGCTGAATTATCTAATGTTACGATTGATAATTTTTGGTGGTCTTGTTATTGATTAATGTTTTATGAAACAGTCTAAAATTTCTCGAGTTCGATTAGTTTTTGAGTCACGCAAAAATTTCTGTTTTATTTGTATGATAGTCCTTATCCCCCTACCACAGGGGTGAGGGGTCTCAAACCATCATTGAAAAACTTCCTACCTCCAAAACCCCCACATGACAAATTTGGTTCCATTTGCTTGATTACTTTTCGAGTTATAAGGAAATTTGTATTTCAATTGTACAGGAGTCCCTCCTCCTGAAGCGGGGAGAGGTTTCAATTCACCATAGAAAACATTCTTGTCTCCAAAAACACCCACATGTCATATTTTGTTCCATTTGCTTGATTAGTTCTCGAGTTATGAGGAAATTTGTATTTCATTTGTATGGGAGCCCCCCTCCTAAAAAGGTAAGGGGTCCTAATTCATCATAGAAAAATTTCATGATTCCAAAAACTCCCACATGCCAAATAAGGTTCCATTTGATTAATTAGTTTTCGAGTTATGAGGAAATTTGTATTTCATTTGTATGGGAGCCCCCCCTGCTAAATTGGGGAGGGGTCTCAATTCAACATAGAAAATATTCTTGTCCCAAAAAACACCCACATGTAAAATTTTGTTCCATTTGCTTGATTAGTTCTCGAGTTATGCAGAAATTTGTGTTTCATTTGTCGACTAACATTTGAAAAGGGCGGATAAGCCAACTGTCAAAAACAGAACGAGTGAAAGTTCATTTTCCTATGCTGCTCCAGCAAAAAATAACTCTCACTCGTTCTGTTTGACAGTTTCAAATGTTGGTCGACACGAATTAAACTTTTTATATTATTCATTCAGTTGATATTCCTTGTCTGGATCCGATAGAGCTGCCTTTTATAAGAACCATTCACATATTACGTAACACAATTAGTGAGCGGGAGTTGTGCAACAACGCATTACACGTCGTATATCCATTATGTAAAATCGCGTCACGAAATATAGCGCGGGAGTTAAAAATCATCGATATCTTGAAAACGTAATATATGAATGTTCATTACGTTTTAGGTGATCGTAATTAGACACTATCATATTACTGGTCGATTTCTCTCAGTAAGGATATTTTCTTTTTGGCCTCTTCTATGCCCATTTACAGTATATCCGGAGAAAAACTGGCGTATTTCCGACTTACCGAAAGTATCTTACACTCTTCAGGTGAGCTTTAGTATTGCTTGATGCAAAATTAAATGATAACTTGCCTCGTGAAGTTAACGGAACACGGCTTTTTATATCTACCAGCTGTTGCAAGTTACCCCGTTGAAGTACTTGTTTTACGAATAATGTGGTAAGACGCAGGATAAACAAAACTAGTTATCATAAATCAATTATTTTGTTTCCTTATTATTCATTTTACTATAAAAAATGTATGGTAGGCTTCTTTTGTTTGAAGTGCTTATGGGCGACACAAACGTTTTACAGACGAAAAATTGACGATGATTTTGACATCATCTTGTAGGATTTTTTCAAAATCACCAAAACAGCAGAAAATCAACATAACAGTATCTAAGGCTTCTTTAAACTATTAACAACAAGATTCAGTGACTGATATAGATTAAAAATTGAAATAACAAATCAAAAAGTACAATAAATTGGATCGAAATAGCGTTGTTGCATGTTACCCCGCTGTTGCAAGTTACCCCGTTTGACGGTAATTCAGCAAATCTGTAACTGGAATTGAAACAATAAAGTGTTGTGGTTATTATAGCGTAACTATCACATATGAGTAGCTCTATTGGGCATGGTAGAACAAACAGATCATAATCGTATATTCGAGCTATTAAACAATGGTTATTGTTTAATTACGTCTCGCTAGAATTGGATACAACAACATATTCAACTACATTTCATTACAATAATGCTTTACAGCGTAAATGCTCACGATCTGTGTTTTATATAAATTATAAAATCGCCCGTTGTGATCTGATTTTGTTACGCTGTTTTTGGATGAACCATTCGTACAAATTTTGTTTTTGATTGCTTCTTGTCATGCTTTAACATTTCTGTATATTAACTTACACAATTTTCTGTTATTTTATGTTTTACCTTTGTTATACTGTAACAAAGGATTAAAAATTGGTCGAAAAACACGAAGTTAATCTGAGGCCCGAGTCACATTTACCAATCGATAAGGTTCGACGAATTGAGCAATGTCTGTGTGTGTGTGTGTGTGTGTGTGTGTGTGTGTGTGTGTGTGTGTGTGTGTGTGTGTGTGCGTGTGTGTGCGTGTGTGTGTGCGTGTGTGTGTGCGTGTATGTGTGTATATGTGACGCTTGACTTTAGTCGCTTATTTGAAAGGCGTTATCACCTTGTGGATCACTATTGAATTGTTTTGCGGTCCGACATTTTGTTTAAAAGTTATAAGCAAAAATGCAAATAAGCAAATTTTTTTAGAGAGTTTTATCAAAAACAATCAAGCGGTTCAAAAGTTATGCTTTTTTTTCAAGGTGTCAATTAGTCGAACGTTTCTCAGAGATGGCCAAACCGATTTATGCGCTATTAGTCTCATTTGGTAGGTAATATAGCCTCATAGATCAATATTGATTTGTTTTTTGATTGGATGTTTAATTTGAACGTTATGAGCAGTCGTGCACAGCATAATAAAAGTTACAATTATTTATAACGGTTTTAACCAGACGATTAATCAGATTTCAATTATTTTAGTATCAAACAGGAGGCCTTAACGCTGTGAACATATCTGCTAAATCTTATTGGAATTGGCCTTACCAGTCAAAAGTTATTTGAAAAACATTGATGAAATGATTTAAGCAAACTTTACTGATATGAACCAAATAGAAAAAAACGCGATCATGTGCTCTAGCGTAAAAATGCTTATTTTCCCAGGTGGTGTGTCTTTGGAAAAGTTCATTTAAAAAATCTGACGCAACTTTTTACACTATTAGGGTGACCGTAAATCTACCTATTAGGGTGATACAAAATTTTGTTTTTTATAAATGCGTCCAAAAAAGTACAGTGTCTCCACAAAAGTTATAGAACACAGTAAAATAAGCAACTTTACGGTACATAGTAACCAGTGCTGTTAATATTCATCAGCATAATGTTTAAACTTCTGGATTATCAGTCTACCTTGCATTGAAAATCTGCTTGCTTTGATCAAACGCACATAATAACTATATGCAGCAAGCATGAACTTCATGCAAGAGAATATAGAATATCAGCGCCCTGTGATATTGTAACAAACTGATATTCACGTTTGAGCAGTGAAAATCAATAAAAAAAAATTTATGTTGTGGTTTAGCATCTATTGCGTTCAGCTGTTGGACATAAGATTTTTCTTTTCATTAACAGCATTTAAAATTGTTTTTTGCCTAAAGTGAATATCATCTTCTCGATTTGAAAATCACTTTCTCTTATTCTATTTTCACGATATATTGAACTTGTATACTGTGATGAAAATCACTGTGCAGTTGTACATACGAAACTCAGAGGCATAAAAAACAATGTATGCTGAGAAAAAAGATTTTCTGTTTTGTTGGAAATTCGGTGATAATTTAAGGCCCTGATAGTAACTATCTATCTCTTACTGGTTGCGAAGTGTAACGATTTTTTTAAAAATGCAGCGAAAATTAAAAAGTTGAGATATCGAAAAGCGGCTACGTCACAATTTAGATAAGTAATTTTTACACGTCAAAAAAATTCACCCAAATCGATCCTCTAGATACTGCGATACACGCACAGTCGCTGAAAACATATGATTTCGAGGAGAGCGCGTTTAAACTATAGTGCAGCACTGCACTTCCCTTCAAGTGATCCAACAGTTTTACTGTAAATTCTCAACGAGACCACGTACCGAAAAATACTATGGGCTTAACATTTCTAAAGAGAAAAGCCTTCCGAAAATCCAAAACAAACAAGTTTTTCGACTTTCCAGTGAGGGTCCCCCTTAAATATCAATCCTGCCCAAGAACTTCGCACACGATTTTTTGATTGCTTTCAAGTATTCAAGTATCAAGTGAAAATATCACAATAAACATCTGCTTTTAAAAAATGCCTGGACCGATTTGACTGAATAACTAACAAACGCAGAGTTTTGTGGCCTAGAAGAATTCTATTGAACAGAATTTGGATCGGATGTACGGTTCCGAAGATATGTCCGGAACAATACGTCCGGGAATGTTCCGGACCGGGGACCAGTTTCTGAATTGAGCTAAAGTACAACATATGACATCTCTAAGTACTCAAAATTGCAAAAGTAGGTCATTTGTCGACATATAAAGTGTCCAGGGTTACATTGGCCACATTCTAGGAACGTTCCGAATACATCCAGGAAAACGAACAGTTACTCACTTAAACCAAACCCCAGAATGTCACCCCGCTATTAACTCAAAATAACAAATTATACAGGTATACCTCCATAGTACGTACCCTTGTTAGTACGTACCCTCGTTAGTACGTACCCTCCATAATACGTACATTTTGCCGCGATAGTAGGGTAAGGAACGAGTTAAGCAGTGTTACCTATTTTAATCAGTTGAACATAAATGATCCGAAAATGCACTTTTTTACCGTTGTTATACTATATAACAAAGGTTTAGAAATTGGTCGAAAAACGCGAAATAGAACCAAGGCCCGGAGGGCCAAGTGTCATATACCAATCGATAGGGTTCGACGAATTGAGCAATGTCTGTATGTGTGTGTGTGTGTGTGTATGTATGTGTGTGCAGCTCATTTTCTATCGCCTGTTTCTCGGAGATGGCTGAACCGATTTATCTGCTATTACTTTTGTTTGAAAGGTATTTATGCCTAGTATATCACCATTCAGTTGTTTCGTGGTACGACGTTTCGTTTAAAAGTTATAGGCAAAAATGTGAAAACTACGTGACACGGTTTTTTCCGGAACTACACAACCAATTTTAATAATCTTAGTACCAAATGAAAGCTCTTGCTATCGCCAAACTTTCTACCAAGTTTCACCGAAAACAAATATGCAGTTTAAAAGTTACGCTTAAAAAACCAGTTTTGACAAGGTCCAAATGATCGCCTGTTTCTCAGAGATGGCCAAACCGATTTATGCGCTATTAGTTTCATTTGAAAGGTAATATAGCCGGATAGATCACTATTGAATTGTTTTTTTATTGGACGTTTAGTTTGAAAGTTATGAGCAACCGTATACACCACACTAAAATTAGCTATAATTTATAATGATTTTAACCAAGTTAATTTGCCTAATTTCAATTATTTTAATGTCAAACGAGAGGTTTTGACACTACGAATATATATGCAAAACTTCGCAAGAATTGGTTTTTCCGGTCAAAAGATATTAACCCTCGAACACTCGCGCTAACTTTTGTAACACAGTTACTCGCGCGCACAATAGCCCAAAACCAAAGAAAACGTGCGCGCTAGATTTTTGACTAGGAAAACTTGGTTTTAAGTTTATCAAACCTTTGGAAGAGTGTTTTGAAATTAAATGCTCTATCGTCTGGTAGCATTTAAATTTTGGCTAATCCCCCTAAAAGTAAAATAAAAAAAATATTTTTGTTCAGTTTCAATATAACACATTAATGTGTTCTGCAAAGTCTTAGAGCATATTATTACAAGAAATTTTGCTGAAGACAGTAACCTTCTATCTCTTTAGCGAAGATAGAGAATTTTATTTATTTTAAAGATTTGAAGAGATTTATTTTAAATGCACATGTAAAATCAGTTTTTCTATTTTAGCTCTTTTTGTAATTGTTGTATGACTTTTTCATGTATTACTCGACAACCACACTTGCACAGTCATGGTCCTTGTTGATTTTTCTCTCGCATTTAACTGCGTAGATCATCAGATTCTTGGGACTAAACTTCACAATGAGTTCCTTTTCTCGGATGCAGCATGCGATCTGGTGGCTTCATTCTTGGAACGCAGAAAGCAATCGGTCCGCCTGGGTGGAATCCTATCAGAGGAGCGAGATGTTCACGATGGAACTCCCCAGGGGTCTTGTCTGAGCGCGATTCTTTTTAGCTTGTACATAAACAGCCTGCCATCGACGTTAAAATGCAGCTACCATCTATACGCTGATGATTTGCAGGTCTATTTTTCTGGTCCAGCCTCGGATGTGGACAGACTTGTACGAGCCATCAACACAGACCTCAAAGCCATTGTGCACTGGGCCGATGCAAACCGGTTGGCCCCTAATCCAAAGAAAACTCAAGCCATCATCTTCAGTAAGACTGGGCCAATACTACCACAAACCAGCATTAGTTTTTGTGGTGAAATAGTGCCACTCTCTAATGAAGTAACGAACCTTGGACTTAAACTAGATCGCAGTTTGACTTGGGCTCATCAAGTGAACGACGTCGCACAGTGCGTTGAACCATAGACAAAAATCGTTTTTCACTTTATTTTAATCGGGTATACTAAGTATTTAGAATTGTTTATAGATGCCTTCTGCTATATAAAGAAGTATTAGTTTGCTTGGGAAAGCGCCACAACTACTATTACAAGCGTTCAAACTGTCAAGTTGCCGAGTGGATTTTACTTACAAATTTTGCTTTCATTTTGAAGGTTATTCATCACGCTCGCAAAAATTTCATAGTTTGTGTAACCAAAATCTTTAAAATGGAGAATAACAATCAAGGTTAGTATAATAAATTTTGGTTATAGAAGGAATTCATTTTGACTTCACTCCTAAAAAATCGCCCCATAGAAACGACATGGATATTGTCCTTCAAAAAACAGAACTCCAACTTTGATTACTGATTTAAAAAATGTTCCACCGACTTCCAAGCTAAAATATACACAGAATAATTGTTCAGAGTGTCCTCTACAAGATCGAACAGGTTTTAGCTGCAACTACCTGCAACTCTGCAAGATATTTCAATATTTGTAGATCAACGTCAAGCACTGATAAACCTTCAGATTTCCGTTGATTCTACTATATTATGTTATCCCTGTTAAAAGAAACCACTGTTTATGAAGTTTTGTGCTATTACTATTCAAAATTAAACTCAAAGCGATTTTATTTCATATAGCGAGTAAATATTTCTTCAAAAAAAAATTAATAAACTTAATACCGGCTGCCGTGTTTTCCCGTTTTTCGGGTTGATAATTATGACGAATAATCAATGATAACGATTTTCCTGCTGGAAATTCGTTTCGTGGATCTAATTAAAAGGTTTTCAAAAATTGCCCAACAAAAACAAAACGTCGAGCTGCAGACTTTGTTTCAACTTATACCACGGAAAATTATTACTTACTTTCACGTTACGGCTGAGAATGGTAAACAAGGCTTAAGTATTACTTAAACACTAGCTCTGTTCACAGATATAGATTTGTTAGTGCAAAAGTATATTTTACTTAGAAATGCCCAAACGTCTTCCATAAACATAGCTTTCCAAGCTTTCATGCACAAAAGAAAAACTTTTCGATTACCGAAATTGCAGCCAAGGTTGATCTTCGAGTGCTGCTTAACCTAACACTAGATGGCTTTGCTGAATTTACCAAAGTATTTCTAGTACAAATGCCACTTTCACAAACAACTTTGGTAGTTTTATAATCGACGGCAACCCATATAATGATGAAAAACTTTTACAATGCTTGCGAAAAAATTTGGCGTTTGAGACATTTTTGTTATTATGTAAATATTTTGAGACATTTAAGCAAATACTAGCTTCGATTATCACAACTACTTTTTTCATTACACTAGCTTGATAAAAAGTCTAAAATCAGCAGTTTTGATTTTTGTCCCGCAGTCCCATACGTTCAACGCACTGTGCGTCGTCATGAAAACCTACAACGTTCTACGCACGTTTCGCCGTTTTTCCGCGGTGCTTTCACTGCAGACACGATGTAAGCTGGTGAGAGCGGTGGTAATGCTCATCTTCACGTATGGCGATATTGTATACTATCCTGGACTGTCAGCAACCCTAAAAGATCAATTGCAACGATGTTTCAAATCAGCTGTACGATTTGTCTACAAGCTGCAGCGACGAGACACAACCGCAGCTGTTCGAAATTCTATCCTCGGAGTCGATTTACCTTCTAACTATCGACTTAGAATCTGTTGCTTCATACGACAGGCCTACTACGGTAACCAACCTGGCTATATTCAACAGCATCTGCAACCCGGGCAGCAACAACGAACGCGATGTCTCATCATTCCCAGGCATACAACAAGCAGTGGAAAAAGCGTACTCATATACGGAGCCACGTGCTGGAATGGTCTCCCAATAGACGCTAAATTAAAGCCAACTCTGTCTGCCTTCAAAAACTGTACAAAAAGACTAGTTTAATGATTGTTTAATGTTAGTGCTTACTTATTAAGAATAATATTTATCTAATTTGTATGTTCTATTTAGTCACATTGTACCTATTTTCCTTGATGTATTTTCCTTGACCTGATACAAAAGTTTCAAACTAACAGGCTACCGTAAGAAATAAACAAACAAATTACAAATTACAAAATTACAAAGTTGTACAAATAGTAAAAATACACAATTTTACTGAATGTAGTATACCTCTATGTCTGCTTGTTTAGGATCTGTTGAACTTTGATTATAAAAAACACCCTAATTTTGACTCCGAATTATTCGACTACTAACAGACGGCTACATTTTAAACATTTTACATTTGCTGATAGTTTTGCTCCATACAGACACCATTTTTCTATATGAAGAAACGAGATAAAATGCCAGTTGGGGCCAATTGCGGTACACCTCACATGCTGCTTGCATCGTTTCTGTGATTTTCGGTCGGTTTATGCTGATCTGTATTCCTAACAATTTAAAGTATTAATGCATCGAATATTTCTGACATTTTGCTCATAACAAGTTTATTGAAGAATATATGTTAGTTAAACAATGATTTGTAACTATATAACAATATGGCATTCAAAAACCTACACATGTTGTACAAAATACAGCAGCGTGAGTAACCGAAAGTTAATAAAAATTGATGAAATTTATTCAAGAAAACTTTATTGATATGAACCAAATAGAATGGCATTACAGGAAATTATGCATAGTTCAAAAACCTATAAACTGGACCTTTACTACGCAATGTATATGTTAAAGAATAATATTTCTTCTTACAACTTAATATTCCTTATTATTAATATTCCCACATTAATAACAACTTACTCAGCAATTTCATGTGAAAAGGAACTATCAAAATTTATAAGTGCTGCCAATAGATGAATTATTTTCCGAAGACGTGTCGATTTCTATCGCAAATAGCAAGTAAGACCGTATAACAAAGGTTCCTTTCACCATTAGGTGGATTAAATCAGGTTTTGCCTTTCTACTATATAAATATATAGTATAAAGGTATAGAAATCACTTGGAAAACCGGAAATGGAAAGAAGGTCCTGCGGGCCGAATGTCATATACCATTCGACTCAGTTTCGAAAACTGAGCATTTTCTGTGTGTGTGTATGTATGTGTGTGTGTGTGTGTGTGTGTGTGTGTGTGTGTGTGTGTGTGTGTATGTAACGCTTTTAATCTCACTCACTTTTCTCGGAGATGGCTGGACCGATTTTAATGTTCTTAGTGTCAAATGAAAGGTCTAGGTGTCCCATTGGTCGCTATTGAATTTCATACTGATCGGACTTTTATTTCAAAAGTTATGTATAAAAATATGAAAAATATGGGACTTCATTATCTCATAGGTCACTTAACCGATTTGAACAAAATTGATTGCATATGAAAGAGGAGCCTTGCAAACCCTTAACTTCCAAATTTCATGACGATTGGGCTTGTAGTTTGAAAGTTACATAAAGAAATGTGAAAAAATAGTATTTAAAACATATTTTTGTAACATATAAGCATTAATTCAATGAAAAATATCACACATTTTATTATTATTTGAAAATTACTACTGAGATCTATCAAACGAAACCGAGTTATTTAAAATCGGACAGTTCATTCAAAAGTTATTTAAACTTTAACACTTAAGCACCGTATATTAAACCGTTAAAACGTGTGAATTCAAAACAAATGTTGATTGTATTCAATGTGTGTGATGTATGTGTGTATGTATGTATGTATGTATGTATGTATGTATGTATGTATGTATGTATGTATGTATGTATGTATGTATGTATGTATGTATGTATGTATGTATGTATGTATGTATGTATGTATGTATGTATGTATGTATGTATGTATGTATGTATGTATGTATGTATGTCTGTATGTATGTATGTATGTATGTATGTATGTATGTATGTATGTATGTATGTATGTATGTATGTATGTATGTATGTATGTATGTACGTATGTATGTATGTATGTATGTATGTATGTATGTATGTATGTATGTATGTATGTATGTACGTATGTATGTATGTATGTATGTATGTATGTATGTATGTATGTGTGTGTATGTGATCCCAAGCAGCAATGTGAGTTTGATTGTACTCTTATGGTGGTTTTCATGACCAATTTTGGTCTTGAATGTCATCATAAGAGTGTAATAAAACTCAAATTGTTACTTGGGATGACAATTTGCAATTTTTAAATTTGCATTGAAATTCAAGAAAAGATGTTTCTCACTTTTCTGAATCAATTGTCTGAAATTTTTGAAGCCTCTTAGTGGAATACGAAATTTGAAATTAAAGAAAAGAAAAAACTTTTACCGACTAAATCCCACTATTTAATATTTATTCGCAACAGATACGTATACGCTTTGAAATAAGACGCTGTTGAAGCCTGCACGTCGTAGGCGAACTACGTATCTGTTGCAAATAAATATTAAATAATGGGATTCAATCGAAAAGCTTTTTCTTTTCTTTGATTTCAGATTTCAATTGTCATTTTGTTCACTTGCTGTTACTCACAATTGTACACGAAAAGCAAACAGCGAAGAAAAGCAGTTAATTTAAGCATACCTTCATGCTGGTGTATAGGATTAAAAATGAGTTGATTTTTCCAAATAAATTTATACAAATTTCAAACAAATTTTGCGCATCAATAGATGCTCTTTTCAATCAATAGATACTAGAGCTTAGAAATGTTATATGAAAAATAGGAAGTAAACGTTGCACGGTAGTAATTTTGTAAGATTTGTTTTCGTTAATGACATTTTAAAGGACAGATGTCTTATGTCATGTATCATGTTTCAACAAATAAATCAAAAATGACAAGCACTGAAAATCATATCGATCATATTTCCCATTCTCAAGCATGTTTAAGGCGCACCTTTTGCAACCCTCTTGTTTTCCTAACCCTCCAACATTGTAAAAACGATGCGATCAAGCTAATGACTATCTTTTCATGAAAGTACATTAAAAAAAAGCATAAGTTTTGATTTTCATGCAAAAATAATTATCTGAAGGAGCGCCAGCTAAGAAAAAGTTCAATTTCTCTTTTTCATATCTAATGCTCTATTCAGTTATTTTTTTTAATTCAGATATACTGCAAAATTGAAGCCAAGCAAACTAATAGTAAAATTTTGAGATTAATCATTTTGTTGTCGATATTCTTTGTCTTCAAAGGCGAAGTATAATAATAATTTTTCTGAACTCTTGTTTTTCAAAGATGCTAACTTTTGAACACATGGTATTAATTAATTATCAAAAAATCTGTTCTGAACACATATTTCATATTGTCAATTCAAAACAAGTTTCCTATGTGGCTCTGAAGCCCGAAAGTTTAGGCCGACCGATTATAAAACTAAATAAGGTGTTACAAGTATTTACGCACACAAGGAAAGAAAATTTAATTATTCTACGCAATACGTTGTGAATTTTACTGGCAAATAAGGATTTGGAGGAATACGGAACGGATATTTAAAAATATAGTCAAGTTAATTATACATAGATGTTCCTGAGAAATTAAATGATGATTATTGTGACAGTAGAAAGGCTAGGTCACGCCGCTAGGTGGATTAATTCGGGTTTTTATTCATATTTTCAAAATCTTTTGATAGGATCATCTTCACAAATCACTTAACCATACATTTGATTCACACAAACACAATTTACTGGGTTTCCGACAAGAAATATGATGAATTAAAAATTGTTGTCCAAAAACGTACATTTTTCAGCTGCTCTTCAGCAATCGCCACCTCGCTACTAACGAATTCATCAAATTTTCAGCACATATTACAACCACTCTGAAAGTCAAGCACTCAATTGTCACATACCATATTATTCAGTCTCTTTTTACCTTTGTTATACTATATAACAAAGGTTTAGAAATTGGTCGAAAAACACGAAATTGATCCGAGGCCCGGAGGGCCGAATCACATGTACCAATCGATAGAGCTCGACGAACTGAGCAATGTCTGTGTGTGTGTGCAGCTCATTTTCTATCGCCTGTTTCTCGAAGATGGCTAAACCGATTTGACCGCTTTAACTTTTGTTTGAAAGGTATTATTGCCTAGTATATCACTATTGAATAGCTTTGCGGTCCGACTTTTCGTTCAAAAGTTATAAGCAAAAATGTGAAAACTACGTGACACGCGTTTCTCCGGAACTACGCAACCAATTTTAACAAACATAGTACCAAACGAAAGCTCTTACTATTACTAAACTTTTTACCAAGTTTTATTGAAAACGGGCAAGCAGTTTCAAAGTTAGCCTTAAAAAACCTGTTTTGACTAGGTACAAATGATCGCCTGTTTCTCAGAGATGGCCAAACCGATTTATGCGCTATTAGTTTTATTTGGTAGGTAATATAACCGGATAGATCACTATTGAATGGTTTTTTGATTGGACGTTTAATTTAAAAGTTATGAGCAATCGTATACACCACACCAAAATTAACAATAATTTATAATGATTTTAACCAAGATAATTTACCTAATTTCAATTATTTTAATATCAAACGAGAGGTTTTGACACTACGAATATATATGCAAAATTTCATAAGAATTGGTTTTACCGGTAAAATGATATTAATCCTCGAACGCTCGCGCCAACTTTTGTTACACAGTTACTCGCGCGCACAATAGCCCAAAATCAAAGAAAACGTGTGCACTAGAGTTTTGACTAGGAAAACTTGGTTTCAAGTTTATCAAACCTTTCTTGAAATTGAATGCTCTATCATTTGGTAGAATTTAAATTTTGATTAATCCCCCTAAAAGTGAAATAAAAAAATTATTTTTCTTCAGTTTCAATATAACACATTGATGTGTTCTGCAAAGTTTTAGAGCATATTATTATAAGAAATTTTGCTGAAAACTGTAACCTTCTATCTCTTCAGCGAAGACAAAGAAATCTTATTTATTGTTTCTGAATTTCTAAAATAAGTTTTTCTAGTTTAGCTCTTTTTGTAATTGTTGTATGACTTTTTCGTGTATTACAAAGTTATACAAATAATAAAAATACACAACTTTGCTGAAAATAGTATACCTCTATGTTTGCTTGTTTAGGAACTGTAAAACTTTGATTATAAAAATAAACTGATTTTAACCCCGAATTACTCGACTACCAACTGACGGATGATGATGATGGAGCCCACCTCATTCCCCTACAAAGGTTATGACGAACATCATAGTTTGTGTCTTACGTGCTGTGATATTTATTGACTAATTTACGTGTGAAATTGCAAGTGTACAGAGGAATTTTTGTTTCCAGAGTGTACCTTAAAAGGATTATTATCAAGATAAGTAGAAGTTCAGTAGCAACTGCTACTTGTTATTGAATTATTAACGAAATAATTTTGCAGCCGGCTTTGCCGCTGCCGTATTGTGATAAACCTTTTGTTTTTGTCTCTATTGCCTGTGTGCGCTGTCGTGGCGTCCACCGTGCTAGGCAATATGGAATGTGCAAAGTGTAATGGGAACGTATTCATCAATGATCTTGTCTGCTGCCACCGCTGCGGCGGGAGCTTTCACTCTCGCTGCGGTGGAATAAGTGGACCTGCTGTAAAATTGATCAATGCAAGCGATAATGTACTGTTCAAGTGTGATGGCTGTCTATCAGTTCAGAGTTGTGACGAGCAGAATGTTTTTGCGGTTTCGGATATCATGTTGATGAAAGGTGAGATCAAGAAGATTTCAGACTCCATCGCAGATATCCAAAACAACATTGCTGCTCAGATAGACAACGCGTTTAAGAGCGGGATGGAAGAGTTGGGATTAAAAGTAAATGGTGCTATAACTGATAGATTTCTCGGCTTTGAAAAAGTTATGCTTGAAAAAATGAAAAATATGGCAGGGTCATTTTTTGAAATGAAACGTAATCAGGAATTAGTTGTTATGAACGAACATGTTTCAGATTCGGAAAAATTGAGCGTGAAAAGTAAAAAGCGTAAATTAAATGATAGCGGTAGTAATGCGAATAATGAAGAGGAAGAGGTAACCTTTGCTAGCGTTTTGAAAGGGAATGTAAAGAAACGTAAGGCTGGTCCAGTTATAGTGATTAAACCTAAAGAGTCCTCCCAGAGTAGTGAGGCTACACGGGATTTTTTAAAATCGAAATTAAATCCAAAAACACACAAGATAAGTAACTTTAAAAACGGGAAAGATGGCTCGGTTATTGTTGAGTGTGCAACAAAAGATATTGTGGAACACGTGAAAAAAGGCATTGAAAGTAATCTTGGTGAGAGTTACACTGCTGTTGTTCCCGTTCCCCCGGTGCCAAGGTTAAAAGTAATGGGCATGAGTGATCAGTATTCTTCTGATGTCTTCATTGACTTTTTAAGAAGTCAAAATGAGGATATTTCCATAGATCAAGTCAAGGTTGTTAATATGTACGAGAATCCACGTTTCAAGTATAATAAGTTCAATGCGATAATTGAAGTTGACAAACGGACTTACAACTGTTTATTGACTTCAAAAAAAGTGAATGTCGGTTGGGATCGATGCAATATTGCTCCGGCAATTAATGTTTTGAGATGCTTCAAATGTGGAGAATTCGGGCACAAAAGTACGGATTGTAAGAATGACGAAACGTGCTCTTTGTGCAGTGAAAAACACAGAACATCTGATTGTACGTCCACTGTTTCGAAATGTGTTAATTGTATTAAATTCAATAAAGAACGTAAAATGAATTTGGACGTTAACCACTCAGCATCTAGTTCAGCATGCTTAGTTTACAAGAAATTGTATGAGCAGAAAAAAGGCAGTTTACATTTCGATAAATAGCAACCAAACTCTAAGAGAAATGTGAATAAATTTGACATAATATATTTGAATATTGCTGGGTTATCTACAAACTACGTTGCGTTGCGACAGATTGTAGAAGAAAAACGTCCATCTTTGATATGTTTGTCAGAAACACATATTGTAGATATTGATGCATTTGATCAATATTCTATACCGGGATACAAAATATCTGCCTGTTGTTCACATTCAAGGCATACTGGAGCGGTTGCTATTTATGTCAAAGAATCTGTTCAATTTATTCTTCGCTACAACGAAGCAATCGATTGTAATTGGTTCTTAGGCATAACAGTGGAAAGCGGCATGAAGATGGGAAATTATGGTGTTATTTATCACTCTCCCAGTTCTAGCGACCAACGATTTATAGAGATATTAGAAAATTGGTTTGAGATATTCGTGGATTGTAGTAGATTTACTATGATTACGGGAGATTTCAACATAAATTGGCGCGATAACTATAATTCGAATCATTTGAAGCGATTAGCGGAATTCTTCAATTTAAAACAAATAATTAAAGAATATACACGTATTTCCAGGTTCAGTAGAACTTTAATAGACCACGTTTACGTTAACTTTGACTCTGTTTTGGCAGTGGTGTGCCCTGAGTTAAAAATTACTGATCATGAGACGATAGTAATAAATATCGATCGTAGCATGAACAGTAGTAGTAGTCTGGTGAAATTAAAGACCTGGAAAAATTACTCGAAACAAAAGGTATCGGAACTTGTTGCTCGAAGCTTGGATTCTCCATTAACAGGGAGCCTTGATCAGAAAACGGCGGTGCTTAATGACACCTTAAAAGCATGTACCAATCAGTTAGTCAAACAAAAGTTCGTTGTTTTTCGGAACTCGAATAGCTGGTACAATTTGGATTTGCTGCGCCTTAAACGCAAAAGAGACAAATGGTACAAAAAGTTTTGTAAAACAAATAGAAGTGATCATTGGTACAACTATACCGTTTCGCGGAATATGTATTCACAGTCTCTAAACAAGACACGGAGTGAATATATACAGAGGAAAATTGATCAACACAAAAACAACAGCAAAGAGTTATGGAGAATACTCAAATCTTTGTTAAAACCTGGCGATTGTAAACCGCGGTCCATAACTTTTAACGGCACTGAAGAGCAATCTGAACAAACAATCGCTTCTAAGTTTAATAATTATTTCATCGATAGCGTTTCTTCAATTAATCAATCTATTGAATTAGTTGATGAACCAGATGAAATAAAACAACCGATTGCCACTAACTGTTGTTTCAGCGATTTTCATCCAATAACATTAGTAGAACTTAAAAATATTTGTTTTTCGTTGCAAAAAACGACTGGAATTGATAATGTTAACGCTAGAGTTGTACAAGATTGCTTTCATGTCATTGGACACGACCTGCTGAGCCTTATAAATGAATCATTGCAAACTGGGCACGTGCCACATGTTTGGAAGGAATCGTTAGCGGTTCCAATTCAAAAAATTGCTAGGACGATTAAAGCCGAAGAGTTTCGCCCTATCAATATGTTGCACACTTTAGAAAAAATTTTAGAGCTTGTTGTAAAAGGCCAGCTGTTGAACTATATTAACAATAACGATTTGCTAATACCAGAGCAATCAGGATATCGGGAAGATCATTCTTGTGAAACTGCATTGAATTTGGTGTTAGCAAAATGGAAAGAGAATATTGAGCGTAAAGATACTATTGTTGCGGTGTTTTTGGATTTGAAACGTGCTTTTGAAACGATTTCTAGGCCCTTATTGTTGCAAACAGTAAAGCGCTTCGGAATAACGAGTAATGCATATAAATGGTTTGAGAGCTACTTATGTGACAGAACTCAAAAGACAATTTTTAATGATTTTATCTCAGATCCCGTGAGGAACACTCTAGGTGTACCCCAAGGGAGTGTATTAGGGCCTCTATTATTCATTATATACATTAATGACATGAGACGAGTCTTACGTTTCTGTGACATCAATCTTTTCGCTGATGATACTGTGTTGTTCATAGCAGCTAAAAATCTCGATTATGCCATAACACACTTGAATGTAGATTTGCGCTCGCTGAGTAGATGGTTGAAATTCAAACAACTGAAGTTGAATACCAGTAAAACCAAATTCATGGTAATATCGCGCAACCGTTTGAATGATCACGTTGATGTAGAGATTGACGGTGAAATCATTGAACGGGTACACGAGATTAAATATCTTGGAGTAATTATTGATGACAAACTCAAGTTCAATACCCATATTGACAATGCACTATGGTCCAGAAAGCCAAATTAGGTGGAAAAAATTGTTTACTCAGTAATCGTTGATTTTAGACTATTTACGTCTTAGCAACAAAATCTTGATTTAGGATGCCGCTTTTTTTGGCATGAGATATTTTAGGGTGACCCTTAAATTAACCAAGATCAAAAAATTATCTTCAAAACGAAACAAGATAGAGCGATATTTACTTCAACAATTTTATAGCTTGAAGTATTTTGAGTAATATTGCAGAAGGCGAAATCCTTCTATCTTGAACCGTTTCCATATTAGAGCGATTTTCCTGAGTCAAGTTAGGGTGACCCTGCTATTTTGCGATTTTTCTCCATAACTTTTTTATTTTGCGATTCTCGCAAAACACTTCCTCAGATGACTTTTGAGGCTCAATAAGACGCAACTTTTGGTGGAAAAAGAAATTGGCTATCTACTCTACTTCTACACTTATATTAATTTTTATGATAAAAATAGGCCGTTTTCAAATGTTAGTATCTCAGAAAGGTGCAAGCAGAATTAAAATCGGTTGATTGCGTTTGAAAGATCGTGATTTTTTGTGTATAATATCAAAAAATTGGAGAGTGGATTTTTGTCTATCTCAAATAAATCAACTTTGAATATGTGTGGTTTTAACATAATTAAGTATATGAAAGTAAACGAGTTGCGCAATAACTCCGCAAGGCCTTGACTGTTCTTGATTAAACTTAGCGTACATGTTTCTTGACATAAGTAAATCAGCACAGCTTAGGTGGCTTGCCGTCCTAAGACAAAGCCTGTTGAACAAAATTTCTCCATGTAACTCGGTTGAGGGCTACCGCTCTCCAATTCCTCGGACACCGAGTACTCTCCGCCAGATCTCGCTCCACCTGGTCTAACCATCTTGCTCGCTGCGCTCCTGGTCGTCTTGTTCCTACCGGATTTGAGGCGAACACCATCTTTGCAGGGCAGTTGTCCGGCATTCTTGCAACATGCCCTGCCCATCGCATCCGTCCAGCTTTAGCCACCTTCTGGATACTGGGTTCGCCATAGAGCTGTGCGAGTTCATGGTTCATCCTCCGCCTCCATACTCCGTTCTCCTGTACGCCGCCGAAGATCGTTCTTAGCACTCGTCGTTCGAAAACTCCGAGCACTCGCAGGTCCTCCTCGAGCATTGTCCATGTTTCATGCCCGTAGAGAACAACCGGTCTAATAAGCGTCTTGTACAGGGTGCACTTTGTACGGGGACTTAGTCTGCTCGACCGCAATTGCTTGTGGAGCCCATAGTAAGCACGACTTCCGCTGATAATACGCCTCCGAATCTCACGGCTGGTATCATTGTCCGCCGTTACCAGTGAGCCAAGGTAGACAAATTCATCGACTACCTCAAACTCATCGCCGTCGATCAATATACTACTGCCCAAGCGGTGTCGTTCGGCCTCGGTTCCGCTGGCCAGCATGTACTTTGTTTTAGACGTATTTACCTTTAACCCAATCTTTTCTGCTTCGCGCTTTAGTCTGGTGTACTGTTCAGCCACCGCCACAGATGTTCTGCCGATAATATCCATGTCATCGGCAAAGCAGACGAATTGACTAGATTTGTTGAATATCGTGCCCCGCGTGTTGATATCCGCTCGGTTCATAACACCTTGTAGCGCTATGTTGAACAGCAGGCATGAAAGACCATCACCTTGACGAAGCCCTCTGTGTGATTCGAATGAACTTGACAATCCACCCGAAGTCCGAACACAGCACTGCGTACCATCCATCGTAGATTTAATCAGTTCAGCACAAATCAGTACAGGGGATTGACAAAAGCGGGGTGGTCGCTAAAAAGGGGAGGTGGGGGGGGGGTTACAAATAAGTAAAAGTGGCTGTAATTATCTTGCATTTAAACCGTTATAAGTTGTGTGAGTGGTTCAAATCTAAAAGAGAATGTATAAACTTAACCTCATGTTTGTTGACTTAAACTTCATAATGAGGTTAGACATTAAAAACGGTAGACTATCCAATAAACAGAGGGAATGGTAGACAAAGTAATGAAATCATATGTGTTTCATAGTATCATGGAGTGGAACTACCGAATGAGAAGCTTAAATACCCGCGACGGGGATTTCCGTGATTCGCACCTCCCCTTTCATCAGAGGCCACCATTTTTTTGTCTTTCAGCCACTTGTACATCTGTTTTCGATAAGATTGAAAATCTCAGGCGAGCGAGTGTGTAAAGCATAGCATCCAAAGCTTACTCCACTGACGCAAGCCTACGTCAAACAACTGCTGGCACTGTGTGCATACATTCTGCTACCTACACACTCGCGAGTGTACAGCCTCATATCAACTTTCTACACATCCCGCCCGCAAATCCAAAGCTCGCGAGCTGTCCATAGGTCGTTAGCACGAGCGGCACACTTGGATGTATGGATACGGATTTTACTTTTCTTCTTCATTTTACACCCTCGCTTACACACGCGGGTAAGTGTACGGGTCAATGCGAGCGATGATAGGTATCAACTGCTGGGTTACAATGACGAGCGTAAGCAACGAACGTGGCTGATAACTAAATAGCAAGGCATTGCAAAGCCTAGGTGCTACATTCCGTTATCGAAACTTGACCTTCTGTTTTTTTTATACGACAGACTTTGCAGCCAGCTGTTAGAGTGCAGGACAATTGCAGGGCCAGTTGCTACGATCCTGTTGACTCTAACAGCCTCTCCCAGCCGGGATTCGAACATATGACGACTGGCTTATTAGACCAGCATCATACCTCGAGGCCAACTGGGAGGTGATAACTAAATACACTATGGCAAAAACTTGTCGCAGTGTATGAGAATATCAGAAAAGAAATGCTCATGCATATGTGTTCGTTAGAAGAAAATCGTGAGACAAAATTGGACCACACGAATGCGGGCTTCACAACACTACACTTCAATTTGCAAATTCTCATAATACAAAAAACAAAGCTTTTTTCCTCATTTAGACATATCTACCCTTCCCCTTGATTAGCTCTCCTCGGTCAGCGGCCCTTTTGTCTACAGCAACTTGTACGTCTCTCCGAAGATAATGAAAGAGACACAAAGTCTTCCTTATATTGTTCTACTTCCGTATTTGTGACCCTCCCATCTTTTCACACGCTCTTCATCTTATCTCCCAGCCACTTGTACAACTTCTAACAGACCAAATGCAAGATATTATTATTATTACTATTCTATATTTGAGAGGTTTTCAGCCTGTGGCTGGTTCGCCCATTAATGCAAGATGATCGCAGCCACTTTTACTTATTTGTACCTCCCCCTCCCCTTTTTAGTGACCACCCCGCTTTTGTCAACCCCCTGTGCTGATTTACTTATGTCAAGAAACATGTACGCTAAGTTTAATCAAGAACAGTCAAGGCCTTCCGGAGTTATGGCGCAAGTCGTTTACTTTTATATACTTAAATATGTTAAAACCACACATATTCAAAGTTGATTTATTTGAGATAGACAAAAATCCACTCTCCTATTTTTTGATATTATACACAAAAAATCACGATCTTTCAAACGCAATTAACCGATTTTAATTCTGCTTGCACCTTTCTGAGATACTAACATTTGAAAACGGCCTATTTTTATCATAAAAATTAATATAAGTGTAGAAGTAAAGTAGATAGCCAATTTCTTTTTTCACCAAAAGTTGCGTCTTATTGAGCCTCAAAAGTCATCTGAGGAAGTGTTTTGCGAGAAAGACAAAATAAAAAAGTTATGGAGAAAGATCACAAAATAGCAGGGTCACCCTAACTTGACTCAGGAAAATCGCTCCAATATGGAAACGGTTTAAGATAGAAGGATTTCGTCTTCTGCAATATTACTCAAAATACTTCAAGCTATAAAATTGTTGAAGTAAATATCGCTCTATCTTGTTTCGTTTTGAAGATAATTTTTTGATCTTGGTTAATTTAAGGGTCACCCTAAAACATCTCATGCCAAAAAAAGCGGCATCCTAAATCGAGATTTTGTTGCTAAGACGTAAATAGTCTAAAATCAACGACTACTGAGTAAACAATTTTTTCCACTTAATTTGGCTTTCTGGACCACAGTGCAATGTCATCAAAAAAATTGCCAAGAAGTACGGGATTCTCTGTCGTTTGAAAAAAGAGCTGAATACTTTTAGTAAGATTCATCTCTATAAATCAATCATCTCTCCCCACTTAGATTTTTGCACTTCCATATTATTCTTAGCGAATGAATCACAAATATCGAGGTTACAGCGTTTACAAAATAAAATCATGCGTTTGATTTTGCGATGCAATAGATTCACTTCCTCAACGTTGATGCTGGATGCTTTGCAATGGTTGTCGGTGAAGCAACGAATTGTTTTCTTGACAATGGTGTTCATATTCAAAGTAGTTAATGGATTGCTGCCTCGATATTTGTGTGATCGAATTGTAAGGGGAAGTGACATCCATAGATATAATACTAGAAATGCGGCAGAGATTAGAACACCTAATTTTATAACTAGTGCTTCTCAAAATTCTTTGTTCTTTAAGGGAATTAAGATATATAATTCGATACCTAGGCACATCAGACGTACAACGACGCTATCAGAATTTAAGAGACAATGCATTTCACACGTAAAGGCTGTATTTTGAGTTTTTTTTAGTATATTTTTTTTAATGTAAATAATATTTGACGAAGTTCTTGCTACTGATTATTTAATTTGGACATTTGTTAATCAAGTATTTGTTAGAGATTAATAACGCACATTAAAACTATTATGTTCGTCACCATGGTGATGATGGATTTTTTAATTGTTGATGTAGTTAAAAAAAAAATAGAGTAGTCTTCAAAGGTTTGAGAACCGCGCGCGTTAAACAGATATAGAGGACTGATTTTAAATTTGACTGTTCTTTCTATTAGAAATATATGACCCTACTACTAGTAATTGACAAATTCGTGAGTGTTCAGGAAGATTTGGATGCTTCTGCTTGTTATTAGATGTGTATTTTCCGAGCCAGTCAAGGATTTTTTCGGGTTGGAAATTTTCTTGACTTCCCTGGGTGGGGATGCCCTTATAAGTCTCATATTAAGTTGAAGGTTGGACTTTGCTTTGCTTGCTGATTACAGCGGGAATGGCCTCGTCGGGACTGCGTCGACTTAGTAGCGGGCTAAACTGGGTATCGGCTTAACCAAAATGATATGAACATCTTGGTAACTGACAGTAGGTTGCAAATTGATACTGGAGATTCTTGGTTTGGCAATAACTTGAAAAATCATATATTTTTAATAGTTGTAACTTGTATTTGAATACTATCGCAGGAATTTATATCTGTGTCAAAAACCAGATCGTTTTGTTTGCTTACCTGGTTCAAATGTATATTCACTAATTATCTATTATCGACTACCTCAAACCTTTGTAGGGGAATGAGGTGGGCTCCATCATCATCATCATCATCATCATCACGGATACATTTTAAGCATTTTACATTTGCTGATAGTTTTGCTACATACAGACACCATTTTTCCATATGAAGTAACGTGAAAAAATTCCAGTTGAAGCCAATAGCGGTACACCTCACATGCTGCTTGCTTCTTTTCTGTGCTGTCGGTTTATACTGATCTATTTTCCTAATAATTTAAAGTATTATTGCATTGAATAATTCAGACATTTTGCTCATAACAAGTTTATTGAAGAATATACGTTAGTTAAACAACGATTGGTAAATATGGCATTCAAAAACCTACACATGTTGTTCAGAATACAACAGCTTGAGTAACTCTGGTTGATAAAAATTGATGAAATTTTTTCAAGAAAACTTTTTTGATGTGAATCGAATAGAGTGGCATTACAGGAAATTATGCATAGTTCAAAAACCTATAAACTAGACCTTTACTACGCAATGTATATATACAAATTACATACATATACATTTAACATATATGTTAAAGAATAATATTTCTTCTGACAACTTACTTTTACTTGCACTTACCCACATTAGTAACAACTTACTCAGCAATTTCATGAGAAAAAGAACTATCAAAATTTGTAGGTGCTTCTATTTTGTTCAAATTTTATAAGCTTATTCAATTTTCAAAATTTTTATGTAAACCAACGCACAATGCAACGTTAACTAATAGATGAATTATGTTCCGACGACATGTCGATTTCTATCTCAAATAGCAAGTAAGACCGTATAACAAAGGTTCCTTTCACCACTAGGTGGATTAAATCAGGTTTTTTCTATTATCTAAGGCTTTGTCACTAGCCAAAAGTTTTATTATTTTCTAACAAAACTGAAAACAAATTCTGAATTGACGGAACCTGTTCACCACTAGCAGCAGCTGCAGCACAACTGATGAACTATCGTGTTGCCAAGACACTGTTTCGGTTCTGGAAATAAGAATTTTAAGTTTGAAATTAACTGAAACCTCCTATGGTGAAAACGTGGTTCAATACTTTCAAGAGAAATGTATGTTCATAATTAATTTTTCTTTATTAAAAACAACACAAAAGACAGCTTTTTCAATAATTTTCGAAGATTTTCTCAGTGATTTAATAAAGCAACGATGTGTTTCAATGTTATTTGCTTTGACAACACTGTTCTGAGTCGGATCGTTTGTACTGCTATATATGTTTACCTCTTTTGTTCTCCCACCATCCTTATGAACAGCGAGTGAGACGTCAAACTCGCAGTTTCCCATAAGAACACCAGAGAATAAAAGAGACGACGAATACCGTTTGCCGAACGGTGCGGTGAGTGTATGCCCCGATAAACAATTTAGACAGATGACATTTTACGCATCTATGCCGATACGCTATGCCGATTACGCATCAGATGCCGATTAGTAGGTCGCGGATAGGAACGCGAACTTACTGAATAGGGGGAAAAGTTCGAGGGATTTTTTAACGGGACGTAAAAAAATTCAGATTTCAGGATTGCTTAAAATAGCATCTTACGGGTGAAAATGGGTTCGGTGTGTTCAAAATTAGTTCCGCCGCTCCAACTTTTAAAGCGAAAAATCAAAAGTTTAGCTCAACAATAGTGTCTTCCAATGGTAATAGCTTGAAGAACTAAAGATAGCAAGAAGATTGGTATGCTGATATCCCCCACTTAGTCAACCCATCGCTTGTAATAAGGTAAAACAATCAGTGACCCGCTTAGACTGCTTAAAACTAGTTCTTTACCCTACGTACATTTTCCAGCAATGATTTTTTTTATCTTCTATATAACGCAGAAACTTTTTAATGAATATTTATGAGTCAATACAAGCAAATACGTATTCAATAATTCTAAATTTTTAATAATATCAGTTATTTCTATTATGTAAAAACCATCATAAGGTAAAGAACTAGTTTTAAGCAGTCTAAGCGGGTCACTGATTGTTTTACCTTATTACAAGCGATAGGTTGACTAAGTGGGGGATATCAGCATACCAATCTTCTTACTATCTTTAGTTCTTCAAGCTGTTATCTTTGGAAGACACTATTGTTGAGCTAAACTTTTGATTTTTCGCTTTAAAAGTTGGAGCGGCGGAACTAATTTTGAACAGACCGAACCCATTTTCACCCGTAAGGTGCTTTTTTAAGCAATCCTGAAATCTGAATTTTTTTACGTCCCCTTAAAAAATCCCTCGAACTTTTCCCCCTATTCAGTAAGTTCGCGTTCCTATCCGCGACCTACTAATCGGCATCTGATGCGTAATCGGCATAGCGTATCGGCATAGATGCGTAAAATGCCATCTGTCTAAATTGTTTATCGGGGCATACACTCACCGCACCGTTCGGCAAACGGTATTCGTCGTCTCTTTTATTCTCTGGTGTTCTTATGGGAAACTGCGAGTTTGACGTCTCACTCGCTGTTCATAAGGATGGTGGGAGAACAAAAGAGGTAAACATATATAGCAGTACAAACGATCCGACTCAGAACAGTGTTGTCAAAGCAAATAACATTGAAACACATCGTTGCTTTATTAAATCACTGAGAAAATCTTCGAAAATTATTGAAAAAGCTGTCTTTTGTGTTGTTTTTAATAAAGAAAAATTAATTATGAACATACATTTCTCTTGAAAGTATTGAACCACGTTTTCACCATAGGAGGTTTCAATTAATTTCAAACTTAAAATTCTTATTTCCAGAACCGAAACAGTGTCTTGGCAACACGATAGTTCATCAGTTGTGCTGCAGCTGCTGCGACTGGTGAACAGGTTCCGTCAATTCAGATTTTTTTTTCAGTTTTGTTAGAAAATAATAAAACTTTCGGCTAGTGACAAAGCCTTAGATAATAGAAAAAAGATGAATAATATGGTATGTGACAATTGCTCTAGTAGCTTCGAATGTATTTTCACGTCGCGGGGGTTCCTCCGGAATCAACAACCTTGGCCTCTTGCGCAAGTTTAACGTGTGTTGAGATCTCGGCAGACGTGGTGTAGTTGGTAGCGGTGTTCGATCGAGTATGGTATTAATTTTGGTAGTATTGAGAGCGACTTCTTTTCGTATTTCATCCAGCACTTTGTTTTGCTCGTCAACCATTGTTTGCATTGCCATATTTGTTGATGATATAACTTGACGAAAACAAGCGTTTTTCATCATAAGTGTACAGGCTCTGCACATCCAAAACAATTGGGAGCAATCAGCAACAGCATCGCGCATTTCAGCAGACATATTAGCACACGTAAGGTGGAAAGCAGGTTTGTAAAAGCCACTGCAAATAATTTCATCTGGCTTAGCTAAATCACAAGCACAGGCACAGTAGATCGACTCCATTGCTTTTTTGCACGATCAACGACGAATAAAACAGCAGTGTAGATTTTGGTGATTTTTCACTAATAATCGCTCGGAGATGTTAAACTCCAAATTTTTCCGATGGAATGAAGTAAGCAGTATCCGATGAGCAGTATGCAGCAAAGAATAAATTCCGAAAAAACGTAAATTAGCACTGAGTGAAACAACAGCAAATCAATTTGTTTACCTTCACACACACACACACCTTGTTTACCTCCATCGAATAATTTAACGACTCAGGAGGTTGATATTCAAGTACTCCAGAGAAACGTTAAGTGAAACGAAAGATCATAAAAAGATCCGTGAGGCACTGTGGGATGCATTCGCACACTTCTGACTTTGAAAGAAGTTTTTCTTACATAGTCAAAGAATTTAGTGCAGAAGAATGTCTTACTGCACATCAGCTTGGTATCGTTAAGATATATAATGATCACTCTATTAGCGAGCTAAAAAGAAATGCAACCACTAGAGGCGAATCTCTTATAATTGGATCGTTAGATGGCAGTAGTTGCAACGGTGGTACTTATCGGACTCCTATATATACGTGGGAAAGCGCTCTTTTTTATTTTGAATACGAGATAACACTAAGGAATTATATTGCTACAGTAGATAATGAAAACGATGTTATACTTCTGAGAAATGGGTTGAATTGTGTTTACTCTCTTGGAAGATGTTTAGATTCCGAGGGATATTTAACTTGGAATATAGATTACAACAGAATCTGTGAGCAAACAGATTTCGAAGTCATATTCGAAGGAACCGTAAATAAAACAAGAGATGGAAACAAACCTAAAGATATGTCTTCAGTAGCTTATAGCACCATTTCTGAGACACATTTGTTCTCCATAAGGACGAAAAAGCAAACAAAAGTTTGTGGACATGTAGGTTTTACGACAGACCACCCTCGAATTCTTATCGTTGAGATAAACGGCTTTCAATCTCCTTTTAGAAGGAAGGCCATTTCAGGAAAAAATCTGGATTTGTTTACTTACTTTAACTCTAAAATCACATTGGTAGAGAGTCATACAGGACAGAAATTAAATGATGTTTATACTACCGTGATGACTGAAATGTGTAAAGTTGATAAGGCTTTAATGGAAACCAAATTAACTTTAGCCCGATTGAATCCTACAGATTTCGTTTCCAGCATCACGAAGAGATCCGGATATACTACTGTAGTAACCGGAGAGGTTCTGCATATTCTTGAATGCAAACCTGTGTATGTGATACCACGTTCAGACGAAATGTGTTATCAGGAAATTCCTGTGACATACAACAATAAGTCAATGTATATTGCTCCAGTTACGAGAGTATTGCAATTACGTGGAACGCAAATAGATTGTACTCCACTTATGCCTGCTAAATTTCAAATAGGTGGTCGATGGTTTACCGCTGATGGAAGGTTAAGAGAAACAACACCTCCATTGAAGCTTACCACTGATTTGGTAACGTCATGGACATATACATCTTTGCCTAATTTGATGGAAAGTGGTATTTATGATGCGGATAATGTACTGAAGACGCGCAATATGATTTACTAGCTGACCCGACAAACTTCGTATTGCCACAAATTAACCTGTGTTGTACATAAATCATGAATCTCGGATGATCTTTGTCACAATCTCGAGTTTTGCAAGTTTCTGAGGGGTTCAACCTAAGATAATTCATTTTGGCAGTTACGTAACTATGAAAGCATCCCAGGTAATCAATAAGCATCACCAATGTTATTCAAATATAGGCCAATAAGCATTTAAGTCGACTTAAATGCTACTTAAATTTGGCAAAATATACTGCTACTTTACTGACAACCTTCTTATAGTGCTGACAATGCTAATTTACAGCTAATTACCGACACGAAGAATTTGAATACAATTTTGGATGCCAATTTACAACCCCTATGCAGTCGAAAAGCTAATATACAACAACGTGCAGTATAAAATGCCAGATACGCTGATTTGCTGCTTATGTTCATGCTTATTAGTTACCAGGAATGGGTAGTTTAATATACAAATTTGCAATTTTTCCTCACAATAAAATAGAAAACAACTCCCCTGTCCCCTCATTGCATAGCCAGAAAGCGGATAGTAATATTCGCCATGACTGTACAGCATTTCGCCGAATATCATTTTGCGAAAAACCTTAAGCGGAATGTATCATTTCACGGAAAACTTTTTTGTGGAAAGTACCATTTCGCGATCATCTCCTTACTCGCTGTCGCTCGTTCCAGGAAACCCAGGCAGACCTACTGTTCTACCTGACTCACTGCGAATATGCGTATTATTGAAATAAAACGTAACCATACGTTTCATTCGTTTATAACGCATATGCAGTTAATATCGATAACAAACGATTTTTTATAAGTTGTGCTTTTGTTATAGCATTTAATTTGTAAAAAGTTGCATAAATAACAATTCAGTTTCACAATACAATTATTGCATACTACTCGCACTTGAAATATTACGTTTAAGTACGTTATTTTTAGTGATCAAAATTAACGATATTTCGATACAAAGGCGATATTTTTCGAAACCTTTCGAACCAACACGATCCCGCGAACACAACGCATATTCGCAGTGAGTCAGGTAACACAGTAGACAGTAGTGATTTCTGCGGGGAGTTGCCTCCCCCTAGTGGGCGGCGCTTCCGACGGCGGGTCACAGGCAACACTCGCGGCCGTCTCGTCCTAAATTATCTGGTTTTACTATAGATAATTTTTGTGGTCTTGTTATTGACTAATGTTTTATAGAAGAGTCTCGAATTTCTCGAGTTCGATTAGTTTTTGAGTTTCGCAAAAATTTCTGTTTTATTTGTATGAGAGTTCATATCCCCCTACCACAGGCGTGCGAGGTCTCTAACTATTATAAAATAAATTCAAGACTCCAAAATCTCCCACATGCCAAATTTGGTTCCACTTGCTTGATTAGTTCTCAAGTTATAAGGAAATTTGATTTCATTTGTATGGGAGCCCTAAACAGGGGAGGGGTCTTAATTCATCATAGAAAAAATTTCTGCCCCCTAAAAGCCCCAGATGCCAAATTTGGTTTCATTTGCTTGATCAGTACTCAAATTATAAGGAAAGTTGTATTTCATTTGTATGGGAGCCCCCCTCTTAAAAGGGGAACGGGTCGTAATTCACCATAGAAAAAATTTCTGCCATTTAAAACTCCCACATGTCAAATTTGGTTCCATTTGCTTGATTAGTTCACGAGATAAGAGGAAATTTGCATTTCATTTGTATGGAAGCCCACCCTCTTAAAGGGAAAATGGCTCATAACTCGCTTTCTAAAGAGGAGAGGGGTCACAATTCACCATAGAATAAAATCTTACCTCCAAAACCACTTACATGTCAAATTTGGTTCCATTTGCTTGATTAGTTCTCGAGTTATGAGGGAATTTGTATTTCATTTGTATAGGAGCCCCCCCTCCTAAAGTGGGGAGGGGTTCCAATTCATCATAGAAAAAAAAATTTGTCTCCAAAAACACCCTCATGCCAAATTTGGTACGATTTGCTTGATTAGTTCTCGAGTTATGAGGAAATTTGTATTTCGTTTGTATATGATCCCCCCTCCTAAAGTGGGGAGGGGTCCCAAGTCATCATAGAAAAAATGTTTGTCTCCAAAAACACCCACATGCCAAATTTGGTTCCTTCTTCTTCTTCTTCTTCAGCAGCATAGAGCCGGGGTGGCTCGTGCTGTTTCAAGCACTCGTCTCCATTCAACTCGGTCTTGGGCCACTCGTCGCCAATTTCCTAGTCGTCTCAGAAGTCGCAAATCGCTCTCGACCTGGTCGAGCCATCGTGCACGTTGGGCCCCCCTGTTCCTGGTGCCGGTGGGGTTGTTGAAGAGGACTATTTTCGTCGCTCAGTCGTCCGGCATCCTTACGACGTGTCCGGCTCACCGTAGCCTGCTAACTTTCGCTAGATGTACGATGGGAGTCTCCCCAAGCAGTGCCTGTAGCTCGTGATTCATACGCCTCCGCCACTCTCCGCTTTCAGTTTGTACTCCGTCAAATATCGTCCGCAGCACTTTCCGCTCAAACACGGCAAGGGCGCGTATGTCCTCCGTAAGCAGCGTCACGGCTTCAAGTCCATAAAGAACTACCGGTCTAATAATGGTTTTGTACATTGTTAGCTTCGTGCGGCGGCGTATGCTTCCTGATCGTAGCGTTTTACGAAGGGCAAAGTAGGCCCGATTTCCCGCTTGGATGCGCCGCTGGATCTCCTTACTAGTGTTGTTGTCCGCGGTCACCAGCGATCCCAAATACACGAACTCTTCTACCACTTCTAGTTCGTCGCCGTCAACGGTTACCGTCCGTGGGAGGCGCACATTTGTTTCCTTTGAGCCTCTTCCTTTCATATATTTGGTTTTCGACGCATTTATTTTTAGCCCAATTCTCCTAGACTCCGCTTTCAGTCTGGCGTAGATTGCCTCCGCCGTCGCAAAGTTCCTGGCAATGATATCGAAGTCATCTGCAAAGTCTAGAAGTTGGCTACTCTTGGTAAAAATCGTGCCTCTCGTTTCGATGCCCGCTCGTCGGATCACCCCCTCAAGAGCGATGTTGAACAGCATGCAGGATAGACCGTCACCTTGTCTCAACCCTCGTCGCGTCTCGAAGGGACTCGAGAGTGTCCCAGAGATGCGTACAAAACACATCACTCGATCGAATGTAGCTCTGATCAATCGCGTCAGTTTGTCCGGAAAACCGTATTCGTGCATTATCTGCCATAGCTTGTCTCGATCGACTGTATCGTATGCTGCTTTGAAATCAATAAAGATGTGATGCGTGGGCACGTTGTATTCCCGACATTTCTGCAAGATCTGTCGGATAGTAAAAATTTGGTTCGCAGTTGCGCGAGCCCCCATGAAACCCGCCTGATAATTCCCTACGAAACCTTGTGCTATCGGTGACAGCCGGCGTAACAGGATCTGGGAGAGTACCTTGTAGGCGGCATTTATCAGCGTAATACCGCGATAGTTGCAGCAGTCTAGCCGATCACCCTTTTTGTAGATGGGACAAACCACTCCTTCCATCCATTCCTCCGGTAGCTTTTCCTCCTCCCAAATCCTCGAAATAACCCAGTGTAGAGCCTTTGCTAGCGTTTCTCCGCCATGTTTATAAAGCTCTGCCGGTAGGCAGTCCTTCCCAGCGGCTTTATTGGTCTTCAGCAACCTGATTTCTCGTTTGACTTCTTGGAGATCAGGTGCTAGGACATCACTATCTTCCATGGGCGCTCCTAGGTTAATTTCCGTTCCGCCTCCTTCTGCGACTTCGCCATTGAGGTGTTCATCGAAGAACTGCTTCCACCTGTCGACCACCTCGCGCTCGCTTGTAATTAGATTCCCTCCCTCGTCCCTACACATGTCAGGTTTCGGTGTGTAGCTCTTCCGAGTTTGGTTTACCTTCTCATAAAACTTGCGCGTGTCATTAGCTCGGACTAGTTGCTCCAATTCTTCACGATCCCTGTCCTCCTTTTGGCGCTTTTTTCTCCTCAGGATCTCTAGTGGCAATACTTAGATAATTTTTCCAACAATTTTTTTTCTCCTCCACCGCTTGTTGGCATTCCCCATCAAACCAATCATTTTGTGTACTCCGAGGCTCAATACCTAGTGCCGCGGTAGCGGCCTCTCCGATAGCCGAGAGTATTCTGCCCCAACCGTCTTCGAGGTTTGAAGCACCTAACTCCTCGGAAGAAGGCAGTGCCTCATTCAGTACTCGCGCGTAGTTCTCGGCAGCTTGTGGGTTATCTAACTGCCTGATGTTCAGCCGAGGAGGGCGGCTTTGACATGTCCGGTATACGGTGGACAGCTTTGAGCGCACATGTACTGCTACTAGGTAATGGTCAGAATCGATATCCGCACCCCGACGGGAGCGTACGTTCGTGATGTTAGAGAAGAACCGGCCCTCTATGAGAACGTGGTCAATTTGGTTCATTGTACGTTGGTCAGGTGATCTCCAGGTGGCTTTGTGGATATCCTTGCGCGGGAAAAAGGTGCTTCGGATCACCAGGCCTCGGGAAGCTGCGAAGTTTATACATCGTTGGCCGTTATCGTTTGTGTCGGTGTGCAGGCTATGGGGTCCTACCACCGGTCTATACATTTCTTCCCTACCGACCTGGGCGTTCATATCCCCGATGACGATCTTGATGTCCCGTGACGAGCAGCTGTCGTACGTTGCCTCCAGCCTCGCGTAGAACGCTTCTTTCTCATCGTCGGGTCTACCTTCGTGCGGGCAGTGCACGTTAATGATGCTATAATTGAAGAAACGACCCTTTATCCTCAATACACACATTCTCTCGTTGATCGCCTTCCAATCTATCACGCGATCCTGCATTCCGCCCAGCACTACAAAGCCCGTTCCCAGTTCGTTGGTAGCGCCACCGCTCTGGTAAAACTGGGCTTTTCCCCCACGGATCTTCCATACCTTCTCTCCTTTGCGACAGATTTCCTGCAGAGCTACGATGCCGAGTTTGCGGGGTTCCAGCTGTTCAATCAGCACCCGCTCGCAACCTGCGAAATTTAGCGATCTGCAGTTCCAAGTCCCGAGTCTCCATTCGTCGTCCTTATTCCGTCGCCTAGGTCGATGCCGAATATTCCGCTCCGAATATCCTTGAATGTTGTTAGTTTGTGTTGTTTAGGTGTGTAGCCGTACTGGGGCAACACTACCGAGTCTCGTGATGGGGTTGCCATCTTATAGTGCCGAGACTCACTACCTCCTTCCCGGTTAGTATACGACCTTAGTTTCCACCGGGGTTGGTTACCCGATCTCCGCTAAGGTTGCTCGTATTCCGGCTGGTACCACGAGGAGGTCGGGATCGGAGTTGCTGGATAAGAGGCTAACGACCACTATGGGGTCTATATTCCGCATTATCCGGCCGTTTACCAACCCAAATTTGGTTCCATTTGCTTGATTAGTTCTCGAGTTATGACGAACTTTGTATTTCATTGGTACAGAAGCCCCCTCCTTAAAGTGGGGAGGGGTCCTAATTTACCATAGAAAATATTTATGCCCTCGAAAACCTTCACATGCCAAATTTGGTTCCATTTGCTTGATTATTTCTCGAGTTATGAGGAAATTTGTATGGAAGCCCCCCCTCTTAAAGGGGAGAGGAGTCATAATTCCCCTTCTAAAGAGGGATGGGGCCCCAATTTACCATAGAATAAATTCTTGTCACCAAAAACACCCACATGCCAAATTTTGTTCTATTTGCTTGATTAGTTCTCGAGTTATGCAGAAATGTGTGTTTCATTTGTATGGGAGCCCCCCCTCTTAGTGTGGGGAGGGGTCTCTAACCATCACTAAAACGTTTCCTGGCCCCAAAAACCTCTACATGCAAATTTTTACGCCGATTGGTTCAGTAGTTTTTGATTCTATAAGGAACATCCCGACAGACAGACAGACAGAAATCCATTTTTATATAGAAGATGACAATGGCGAAAGACGCATTGCTTCCAATGTTTTATATAAATTGCTTGCAGGACAAAACCCTGACATCCAAGGGTTCCGCATAGACGCTCTTATAAATAGTAACGTTACAGAACATGCTATTCAGAGATACTGGACTAAATTATTAACTTGGTCTACTTGGTTAGGAAACATAACTTCCACTTTTATTGGATTATACATGATGGGAAGAATCATTAAATTTATAGTTGATACCATTATGCATGGTCGTATATTATACGACATATATGGAATGGGTTGGCAGTTACTTGCATCATTTTGGGACTCATTAATTTTTTGTCGCATAAAAATGCAATGAAAAACATAGCTACAGAACGTAACATAGAAAGTCCAGAAGAAAATATAGTAACAGCGCCAATATTACCTGTTTACCCAAATTTACCAACGCGCAACGATTAAGGTTTGTAAATCATGGGGATGATTTACGGGGCGGAGTGTGAAGTCGTACCGCTTAAATTTGGCTTATCTGTTGCCTATAATGAGTTGGCATCAGACTACCTGGTGAATTATTGCGTTAGGTGGAGATCACACCGAAACGAAAGTGAAATGGAAAGGACGAGGGCAAAAGGATTTGTCCTCTTTTCGCCTTTCCACGCCTTTTCGCCTTTTTTCTGTTTATCTAATTTGTATACGCCCACACGCGGTGACAGCAGCGTATCCATGCACGTGTTGTGTGCATTATCATGCGCAAGGGAAATTTTAACTCTTTCATTGTATTAGAGCAACGAAGCCACGATTTGAATGCATAGGTGCATAGAAAGCATAAACGTAGGTCCATAGGATGCTTAGAGTAGGTTTATAGATTAAGACAAATATGTGTTTCTCTTTCTATCATACAAATTAAGTTCCTATTAAATTCATGTTTCAAACCAAATAGAAGTTTATGTATTGGTAGGCAAATAGACCCACATAGTTTTATATCTATCTCTGTTATGTTAATATGAATTGAACTATCCGTTTCATTCTTACTATGGCATTTTGATGGAATTTGTAACTTTTGGACATTTGATTAGGATAGAATGTAAGCGATACCCAAAAGAGGGAAATTTTTCTGTAATGTAAATAATTGTGACTATATAAGCTAAGTTTTTCGATTTAATAAAGTTAGTATTCTTGTTCTAAAGACCTCGCGTGTAGATTTGCTTATTCCTGTTGCTCAGGAATGAAATCACATGTCCCCTAGACGTCTCCTGTTTTAAGGAACGTTGTAATCCGAACTCACAAAACCAAGTGCTAAGGCTACCTTCCTGTTCTTAAGGAAGAAATTCGCGTTCCGTTTCCGTATCTAGGAAACGTAAAAATAAGAGGATCCTTCGCCCTCTTGAATTCGAGTAAAACACCCGCACACTTATGTATTCAAAGAAGGGTGTCATGGTTTCTGGTGCTGCGGACTGGATAATGGCTAAGCCTTTAGGCACATCTTTTGATTCCAAAAAGGCCAAGGCTTGGGCTTGTTTGAATGCCATTTGCATTTTTACACTTTTAGCGTATTGTCCATTTAAACCTAGCTTCTGAATCCGTTTCCACCAGTTTTTTTTATTAAGTGCAAATAGCATCCATATTGCGCAGCATTAGGGAACACTCTCCGAATTGCTTTAATTTCGGCAGCTTCAAAATCGGTTAATACGATCGAGGGGTTTACGCTGATATTGTTATCACTTGCGAAAGTTTTCAAAAGTTTTAAAGCTTTTTACCTTTGTTATACTATAACAAAGGTTTAGGAATTGGTCGAAAAACACGAAATTGATCCGAGGCCCGGAGGGCCGAGCCACATATACCAATCGACAGAGTTCGACGAACTGAGCAATGTCTGTGTGTGTGTGTGTGTGTGTGTGTGTGTGTGTGTGTGTGTGTGTGTGTGTGTGTGTGTGTGTGTGTGTGTGTGTGTGTGTGTGTGTGTGTGTGTGTGTGTGTGTGTGTGTGTGTGTGTGTGTGTGTGTGTGTGTGTGTGTGTGTGTGTGTGTGTGTGTGTGTGTGTGTGTGTGTGTGTGTGTGTGTGTGTGTGTGTGTGTGTGTGTGTGTGTGTGTGTGTGTGTGTGTGTGTGTGTGTGTGTGTGTGTGTGTGTGTGTGTGTGTGTGTGTGTGTGTGTGTGTGTGTGTGTGTGTGTGTGTGTGTGTGTGTGTGTGTGTGTGTGTGTGTGTGTGTGTGTGTGTGTGTGTGTGTGTGTGTGTGTATGTGTGTATGTATGTGCGGGGCGCAACTTTCCTATCGCCTGTTTCTCGGAGATGGCTGAACCGATTTGTTCGCTATTACTTTTGTTTGAAAGGTATTATTGCCTAGTATATCACTATTGAATTGCTTCGAGGTTCGACATTTCGTTTAAAAGTTATAAGTAAAAAAGTGAAAATTACGTGACACGATTTTCTCCGGAACCAAATGATCGATTTCAATGATTTTGGTATCGAATGAAAGCTCTAGTTAACACTAAATTTTTTTGGTAAATTTTATTGAAAACAAACAAGTAGTTTAAAAGTTATGCTTAAAAAACCTGTTTTGACAAGGTAATAATTATCGCCTGTTTCTTAGAGATGACTAAACCGATTTAGGCGTTATTAGTCTCATTTGAAAGGTAACATAACCTTATAGATCACTATTGATTTGTTTTTTGATTGGACGTTTAATTTGAAAGTTATGAGCAATTGAATACAACATATTAAACTTTACAATAATTTATAACGATTTCATCTAAGATGATTTATGTAATTTGAATTATTTTGGCATCAAATTAGAGATTTTAATGCTGCAAATATATCTGCAAAATTTCAGAAGAATCGGTTTTGCCGATCAAAAGATGTTAATCCTCCAACACTCGCGCCAACTTTTGTAATACGGTTACTCGCGCGCACAATGACCCAAAGCCAAAAAGACATGCGCACTAGAATTTTGACTGGGAAAACATGGTTTTAGGTTTATGGAACCTTCGGAAGAGTTTCTTGAAATTGAAAGCTCTATCGTCTGGTAGAATTCAAATTTTGATTAATCCCTCTAAAAGTGAAATATAAAAATTATTTTTCTTCAGTTTCAATATAACACATTGATATGTTCTGCAAAGTTTTAGAGCATCTAATTTAAAGAAATTTTGTTAAATACAGTAACCTTCTATCTATTCAGCGAAGATAGTAAAATCTTATTTATTGTATATGAATTTGTAAAATCAGTTTTTCTATTTTAGCTCTTTTTGTAATTATTGTATGACTTGTTCATGTACTACAAAATTGTACAAATAGTAAAAATACACAACTTTGCTGAAAATAGCATACCTCTATGTTTGCTTGTTTAGGAACTGTAGAACTTTGATTATAAAAAAATACCCAAATTTTGACCCTGAATTACTAGACTACCAGCAGACGGATACATTTTAAACATTTTACATTTGCTGATAGTTTTGCTGCATACAGACACCATTTTTCCATATGAAGAAATGAGAGAAAATTCCAGTTGGGGTCAATTGCGGTACACCTCACATGCTGACTTCTTCGTTTCTGTGATGTCAGTTTATGCTGATCTATTTTCCCAACAATTTAAAATATTAATGCATTGAATAATTATGACATTTTGCTCATAACAAGGTAATTGAAGAATATACGTTAGTTAAACAGCGATTTGTAACTTTATAACAATATGGCATTCAAAAACCTACACGTGTTGTACAAAATGCGTGAGTAATTGAAGGTTAATAAAAATTGATGAAATTTATTGATGTCAATCAAAAAGAATGGCATTACAGGAATTTATGCATAGTTCAAAAACCTATAAATTAGACCTTTACTACGCAATGTATATGTTAAAGAATAATATTTCCTCTTACAACTTGCTTTTATTTGCACTTACTCAAATTAGTAACAACCAACTTACCCTTACTCAGTAATTTCATGAAAAAAGGATCTATCAAAATTTATAAGTGCTGCTATTTTGTTCAAGTTTTGTAAACTTATTCAATTTCCAAAAAATTTATGAAAACCAACGCACTACGCAACGTTAACCAATAGATGAATTATGTACCGAAGACTTGTCGATTTCGATCTCAAAGAGCAAGTAAGACCGTATAACAAAGGTTCCTTTCACCACTAGGTGGATTAAATCGGGTTTTTATAAGTTGATTCGCTTTTGTCAGGTAGAAACATATTCACAAAACGGAGAAATTTGCGTTCTGCGCCATTGCCCACGGAGCAATGTATCGTGAAAACTTGTCGAAATTGTTTTGGCGATGACGAGAATGTTCCGTCGAGAATTATGATTGTAGACTGACTCAGTCTAGTCAAGTTGGCAATTGTAGTGAAAATCATAATACGTCCTTCACAAAATTAGATGTTTTGCCTTTCTACTATATAAATATATAGTATAAAGGTATAGAAATCACTTGGAAAACCGGAAATGGAAAGAAGGTCCTGCGGGTCGAATGTTATATACCATTCGACTCAGTTTCGAAAACTGAGCATTTTCTGTGTGTGTATGTGTGTGTGTGTGTGTGTGTGTGTGTGTGTGTGTGTGTGTGTGTGTGTGTGTGTGTGTGTGTGTGTGTGTGTGTGTGTGTGTGTGTGTGTGTGTGTGTGTGTGTGTGTGTGTGTGTGTGTGTGTGTATGTGTGTGTGTGTGTATGTGACGCTTTTAATCTCACTCACTTTTCTCGGAGATGGCTGGACCGATTTTAATGTTCTTAGTGTCAAATGAAAGGTCTAGGTGTCCCATTGGTCGCTATTGAATTTTATACTGATCGGACTTTTAGTTCAAAAGTTATGCATAAAAATACGAAAAATATGGGACTTCATTATCTCATAGATCCCTTAACAGATTTGAACAAAATTGATTGCATATGAAAGAGGAGCCTTACAAACCCTTAACTTCCAAATTTCATGATGATTGGACTTGTAGTTTGAAAGTTACATAAAGAAATGTGAAAAAATAGTATTTAAAACATATTTATGTAACATATAACCATTAATTTAATGAAAAACATCACACATTTTATGATTATTTGAAAATTACTGCTGAGATCTATCAAACGAAACCGAGTTATTTAAAATCGGACGCTTCATTCAAAAGTTATTCAAACTTTAACACTTAAGCACCGTATATTAAACCGTTAAAACGTGTGAAATCAAAACATATCAATCAAATGTTGATTGTATTCAATGTATGAGATGTGTGTGATGTATGTGTGTATGTATGTATGTATGTATGTATGTATGTATGTATGTATGTATGTATGTATGTGATGACAATTTGCAATTTTAAAATTTGCAATGAAATTCAAGAAAAGTGAGAAACATGTCAATTGTCTGAAGTTTTTGAAGCCTCTTAGTGGAATACGAACTCTGAAATCAAAGAAAAGAAAAAACTTTTACCGACTAAATTCCACTATTTAATATTTATTCGCGACAGATACGTATACGCTTTGAAATAAGACACTGATGAAGCCTGCACGTCGTAGGTGAACTACGTATCTGTTGCAAATAAATATTAAATAGTGGGATTCAATCGAAAAGTTTTTTCGTTTCTTTGATTTCAGATTTCAATTGTCATTTTCTTCACTTGCTGTTACTCACAATTGTACAAGAAAAGCAAAAAGCGAAAAAAGCGTTTATTTAAGCATGTAGGTATAGTGGTGTATAGAATCAAAACTACTAGTGAGTTGATTTTTCCAAATAAATTTGTACAAATTCCTAACAAATTCTGCGCATCAATAGATGCTCTTTTCAATCAATAGATACTAGAGCTTAGAAATGTTATATGAAAAATAGGAAGCACACGTTGCACGGTAGAAATTTTGTAAGATTGGTTTTCGTTAGTGATATTTTAAAGGACAGATGTCTTATGTCATGTATCATGTTTTAATAAATAAATCAAAAAAAGACAAGCACTGGGAATCATATCGATCGTATTTCCCATTCTCAAGCATGTTTATGGCGCAGCTTTGGCACTATTTTTCGACCTCATCTTGTTTTCCTAACCCTCTAACATTGTAAAAACGATGCGATCAAGCTAATGACTATCTTTTCATGAAATTACATTCAAAAGAAGCTTAAGTTTTGATTTTTATGCAAAAATAATTATCTGAAGGAGTGCTAGCTAAGAAATAGTTCCATTTCTCGTTTTCATATCTAATGCTCTATTCAGTAATTTTTTTCTAATTCAGATATATTGCAAAATTGAAGCCAAGCAAACCAATAGTAAAATTTTGAGATCAATCATTTTGTTGTAGATATCCTTTTTCTTCAAAAGCGAAATATAATAATAATTTTTCTGAACTCTTGTTTTTCAAAGATGCTAACTTTTGAATGCATGGTATTAATATCAAAATATCAAAAAATCTGCTATGAACAAATACTTCATATTGTCAATTCAAAACAAGTTTCGTATGTGGCTCTGAAGCCCGAAAGTTAAGGCCGTCTGTAGACCCGTTAGAGGGTTAATTTCTAATTTTCTATACATATTCATTCAAGTCTGTAAAAATTATCTTTTGTGTTTACATTATTTTTCTATAAATATTATAAAACTAAATAAGGTGTTCATCAAGTAACATAAATGACGCTTACATGTATTTACGCACCCAAGGAAAGAAAATATAATTATTCTACACAATACGTTGTGAATTTTACTGGCAAATAAGGATTTTGAGGAATACGGAACGGATATTTAAAAATATAGTCTAATATAACATCTATACATCTACAATTAAGTTCCTGAGAAATTAAATAGTGATTATTGTGGCAGTAGAAAGGCTAGGTCACGCCGCTAGGTGGATTAATTCGGGTTTTTATTAAGAAATCCCGACCATTGAACGTTTTGGTAAACGATGGATCGATTATGTCATAATCGTCCGGATCTACCGGAAGATGCCCTTTGTGGCGTTGCCGTTGGCATTGCCTTTTTTGCGCCAATCTTGACATCGTTGTTTGAACCTATGAAAATAATTGCAAATGTATTTATAATGGGTCAGCACCAAAGGATGAAAATTATAAGGTTGAAAGGCTATAACGTAATGCTAAAGGCAAAAAATTAAGATTTTTCATGATTTTAACAGAATAAAAAGAATCTAAGAAATTATTTATAATAGGGAAGAGCGAGGCTAGCTGATCAATTTTTAAATTTAATTCATATAGCAATTTACTGATTTCCTTGACGTTGCTTATTGAAAAAATCACATGAATCGAGAAAAAATATTTCAGAAAAATACAAAAAAAAATCCACGATAAGGGAAAACTTCTATTTTTAAAATATTTCTTTTTCATATTCGTCAATTCATATTCTTTTCCTGATAGAAATTTTATAACGTTTTTGCTTATTTAACATTTGCCGAAATCCATAATCTCTAACTATTTCGCGGTGTGCCATTTTGGCAAAAATCATTTTGCGGAAAATACCACTCCGCAGACAATATTGCGAAAACCTTTTAGCAGAAAGATTTAATTCGCGAAAAACCAGACAGTTTAAACTATCCTATGAAAATCCATGTAGCAGAGTGTATAATTTTACGAAAAACTATCTGACGGTCAGAATATATGTATTATTTTGCAGTAAACCATTTTGTGGAGTACCGCTTAGCAATATATGTTTTTAATTTAAAAGATAGGCCACGTAAAAACTATCATTTGATGAAAATATTGAAAAAAGAATAAATGATTTTATATTTATTTTATTTTATTCATGAGGATGCGATGCACAAACAATGCAAAATGTTGTAAACACTCGCCTCTATTCTACATACCGATCGGAGCCGAATCTGATCAGAAATTACACGTCGATCGGAATACATCGTATGCTATAACACACGTCGATCGGAACGTTTCTGATCGGAATGAGCCCGATCGGAATGCAGAATCGAGGCGACTTTCTAGATGGTTTAGGGCGAGATGGCCGTAGGCCGCGAGTGTTCGCCGGCGACCCGCCGTCGGAAGCGCCGGCGTTTAGGTGCATGCATTTTCCTAGGTTTACTCACCAGTAGGAGTTATCCCATAGTAGAGCCCGCACGAGCGACAGCGAGTAAGGGCAGTATTTATATACCTAACAAATGAGAAAGTCGAAGGCCGCGATTGTATTCTATTTTGGAATATTACAACTGCAATAGTTAAGTTAAATCCAAGCTGCATTATTTCAGTCCATAAATTCAAGTTACTACATTGCGACAGCTTGACTAATTTTTGGAGAACTGCTTGGATTTCGGGCTCACTTCCTTCCAAAGCTTTTCTTTTGAGGGCAACTCTGTATCGTACCTTCTCAACGTGCAGTGGATCGGGCATGTGATTATGTTCTGTGCAGGCTATCATTTTATGTTTTCCGTTGATGATTTCTGTCCGAGATCTTCCTGTACATTTCGAGCTTGCGTCTTGTGCTCGACGAAGTGCACACTGCCAATAGCATTTTTCTTCAATCTAGGAATTCAGACATTATAATAAATTTGGATTAGTGAACTGTATTAATTAAAAAAATCGTTTTGATTTTAAAATGGTATCTGCGTACCTGTTTGTCTTTGTGGTAAATGTAGTTTTAGACCACTTTTATTGATTTTCACCGCTTCACAAGTATCGTCATTTAGAGATGAAATCTCCTCCAACCCATAAAAACGATCTTTCATCTTCAAGTACTTTTATATATACCTCGCGCTACAATAGAAATGCTCTATTGTTCACAGAAACAGTAGAACAAGGAATGCCAGAATGGAAATATTATACTGCTCTCATTATCAAAGACTGAATAACACATCGGTAGACATGTTCTATTATTTTTAACACAATAAAAGAAATATTTTAAAGCTGTGTCGTATTATCTCTCAGATTGTTTCTTGCTTCATAAAGAAACAATAAGTTAATCGTCCTTGACAGTAGACAAGTTCGTCTGGATATTTTACCGCAATCTGCTTTTAGCATATCTGATAACGGCTTGTGGTAAAAAATTCAGGCAATCTTGTAATTTTTCGTTAGTTCGCAAGAATTCGGAGAATTTTTTAAAATAATTCATATTGATCGAAAACATTTTGCATATAAAATTTTATTCATATAATAAATTAAAAACCCGATTTAATCCACCTAGTGGTGAAAGGAACCTTTGTTATAGGCCTTACTTGCTATTTGAGATAGAAGTCGACCTGGCTTCGGAACATAATTCATCTATTGGTTATCGTTGCGTAGTGCGTTGGTTTACATAAAAATTTTGAAAATTGAATAAGTTTACAAAATTTGAACAAAATAGGAACACTTTTAAATTTTGATGGATCCTTTTTTCATGAAATTGCTGAGTAAGAATAAGTAAATTGTTATTAATCTGAGTAAGTGCAAATAAAAGTAAGTTGTAAGAGGAAATCTTATTCTTTAACATATACATTGTCTAGTAAAAGTCTAGTTGCTCCGTAGCCGCAAGGTTACCAAGTCTGCTTTGACAAGCGAGTGGTCGTGGGTTCGAATCTTAGTAGAATCAAGCCATTCGATGTCAAGTGACTTTAGCATGGGTTTATTCTCAGGCCCCTTCATTTACCCTTCCTTCGTGCTGAATTCTATATTTACCCTCTGAAGCCTCTTGACAGTGCAAATGTCCCTCCTATAGTTAAGTGTACTGGTCAGAGGTACGAATGAGTCCTCGCCAGGGACAGCTATAATATGGGATAGTGCTGGCAGTGAGGAATATGTGGGTAAAGTAGATCAAGCTTTGAAGGAAGGGTAAACCCCAATACACGCAAGAAAGCATACAATTTAAAATAAGCATATCGCTCACTCAATAGCGATTATAGCCAAAAGAAATGCAGTGCAGGTCATACAGCAAACACCCGGGCGATATTACAATAGATCAACTATACTGGTCGCAGTAATGAGTCCACTCATGGAAAAAAGGTCTAGTTTATAGGTTTTTGAACTATGCATAGTTTCCTGTAATGCCATTCTATTTGAATCACGTCAATAGAGTTTTCTTGAATAATTTTCATCAATTTTTATTAACCTTCGGTTACTCACGCTGTTGTATTTTATACAACACGGGTAGGTTTTTCAACGTCATATTGCTATAACGTTACAAATCGTTGTTTAACTAACGTATATTCTTCAACAAACTTATTGTGAGCAAAATTTCATAATTATTCAATGCATTAATAATTTAAATTGTTGGGAAAATGTATGCAGCAAAACTATCAGCAAATGTAAAATGTTTAAAATGTATCCGTCTGCTGGTAGTCGAGTAATTCGGAGTCAAAATTAGGGTATTCATTATAATCAAAGTTCTACAGTTCCTAAACAAGCAAACATAGAGGTATACTATTTTCAGCAAAGTTGTGTATTTCTACTATTTGTACAATTCTGTAGCACATGAAAAAGTCATACAACAATTACAAAAAGAGCAAAAATAGAAAAACTGATTTTACAAATTCATATAGGGTAATTGATCTTGAATGGACCTATTTAGCGCTTTTTAACACCACCACTCGCACTCCTGCTCAATTTACTCGTCATTTATAAATAATATGTGGTGATGTTACTATTTGTTGGAAAGTACCACCTTTTTTCTACATTATCAGTACTTTAAAAATGTATAATTGATGAAACTTTTATTAAATATATCGTTTTTTGCCAAAGCCTTTTTTTGATCTTGAATGGACCCAACATGATCTTGAATTGGACCTATTTTTGATTTTGAAATGGACCTAAATTTGGATTGTCATAGTTTCTTCCATGTAAATGAACAAAATAATAACAAAGAATTTTTTTTAACAGTTCAACTATACTACTGTTATTTATTAATAGGACACAAGGTTGAACAGCTTTTACCTTTCTTATACTCTGTTAGAAAGGTATGAAAGTAGGTTGAAAAATTTGAAATCAATCACAGTCACCGAGGGTCTTGTTTTTATGTCAGCCCAACAATTGAACAATGTTTCAGTGACTTGATATGCGTTATATATGTATCTGTGTGTGACATTTGTATATTGGGAATTTATTATTACCTATTGTTCAGATATGGTTGAAACGATTTCCACGTCATAAAAAAATTATGTCGCCTATTAGTTTCAAAAATTTAAACCAATCATTAAAAATATGTAATATAACTTGTATTAAACGTAGTTTATCAAGTACAGTGGGGTTCGAGTTTTTATTTAGTGACTACATATTTCGAAAGGTCAGACTTTTACTGACGTAGGACTACGTCTTACTGCAAAGCATCTAAAGGTTTGCGACAGCCCCTGTCGAACATTTTGAATATAAAACCGTTGCAATGGTGAAAAATTCGTTAATTAGTGGTAATTATTCAATTTTTGACACATTTATATGCAATTTTTTCAGTTGAAAAATGGTCTAGATTTTGCCACGGTTTCGATTTGGCAACATAGGCGACACGCATTTGTTATCAAATTCGAAATCATACTGTAAATGGTGCTTGAAAAAATTAGACTTGGTAATTCTACTAGGTTTAAAGGTAAGCTTAGATACTAGGTTTTAATTTTAAATGATAGTACCAGAACTGTACCAGATAGAAAATAGAAAGTTTCAAAAATGAATATTTTAGATCTCAGAGTCACTCAATTCCGGTGGACAAGGAGGTATTAATTTTGTCACAAGTCAGAGGGGAGAGGTGCTTAAAGAAAACTTTACATCCCCCAAGAAAAAAATCAGAGGGATTGTGTATAAGATACGACCACGGATGACGTAGTACAACGTTAGTCCGGTTGCATGATTTTGAATATTTTACTAAACTGATTTTTAATCTATCTGTCAATCGACCAAAAGGTGATGTGAAGTCAACCTGCTTACCTATCGGCGGAATATAAGGCCTTTGCAAAAGGCCCCCCCCCCCCCCTTTGGAAATTGGCTTGAAAAATCGGGGGGCTAAAAAAAATTGGAGGATATGAGTATAAAATCAATTGTCCGTGGGCTCTACAGCCTGAAAAACTCGAAAAATGAGTGTACTTAACACTTCTAGCACGAAACAGAAATGGAAATTCGAATTCGGAGTTTCCGAAAATCGTCTAAAAAAAATTCTCTCGTTTTTGTCTTCTTTTCGTACATTTTTGCATGGAAAATAATAACGTATATATTAAAAGCAAGAACAGATTTGGTTTTCACGCTTAAACTTTAAATACAAATGCTTCATACCCATGTTTTTTGCTCGATTAAAAAATTCACTTTGTCCCCCCTCTTTAGTGGCCCAACACCGGAAGGACAAAAACTTTATAATATATTTGTAATGGCCTAATTTTACTTTATTCTGAGCCTCATAATTATTTTAACTAAACTAGAAAATTATCAAATACAATATTATTTTTTAGGCATATCCAGTTCGAAATGGTCCAGATATTGATCCAAATTTTATATTTTTTGCACCATATCATTATCCAGGCCTTTACCTAATTTCTAAATCCTCCATTGACGCACAGATGATTTTATTGCCAAACCGGGAAATTTTGTAGGGCGGTTGGGCATCACAAAGTTTCATGAGGGTGAGGAAGTTGGCGTTCTTAACCATCAGAAGTGGCTGCTTCTTTTTACTCAGACGAGTCTGATTTTGTGACTACAGGATCCGGTTGAATTTTATTGGCCTTAGGGTTTTCGGTCAGCGCGCTAAAGGTGTTTTGAAGCTTTGGTATATGCTTTGGAATATTTGGAATATTAGCTTCGAATTCTCAATTCGAAGTTCCAATATTAGAGTTTCCTATACAATAAAGCTATATATAAATCTTCAGAATTGTATTCTCAAATAACTTGTTTCATTCTTCTGTGCATTACTTTTAATGATACAAGAATTGTCCCGTTTAGCATAATTTGGGAATTTTTTTACATAGGGCGAATAAATTGGGAAAATTTTGCTCTACTTATATAGATTACTTATATAGATTACTTATATAGATTATATAGATTACACTTTTGCTTCGTGCTAAAACAAATACGTAAAATCCAATTGAAAAATTTAAGTGTAACTGGTTTTGTGCTAAATGCAAATGAAGCAAAAATAGCTCTTTTTTAAGGGGCATAGTACCTTTTACACCATATTTTTTGCCTAATTTAAAATAATTTTTTCTCGATAACGCGAAAGGCAAATTGAATCGGGTTTTTTGCATTCAAAAGATTGCATTTCATACTAATATTTGCAATTTTGTTTTCATAAGGGAACCTCTTCCCCTTGCCCCTACGGCTCCTTAAAGATAGTCGTTCAAAAAAACCATGAATTGCGGTACCATGGATTGGCGCTGGGGGGCTTATCCGAATTGAAAAATTCCAAAACGACATGAAAGAACATTAAATTATCTCGTGTTTGATCGATCCTTTTTTAGAATTCGAACACATAACAAAATGGCGGACATTGAAACATAAAAGTATGGTTTTTAAGCGAAAAAATTGACTTTAAACATTTCTAAAAAATTCATAAATTACAATATCAAGAAAAGGATGGGTCAAACACTAGATAATTTTGTTGACTTTCAAACAAAAAAAGAATCATAAGAATTGCTTGAGCCGTTCTTGAGATATTTATGGTACCGACTTTCAAAACCTGATTTCGAGAAAAACGACGTTGAAGTTTTTACTCGTTGTTTAATCGCTCCAGACATGCGCGGTACAAATAGCTGTAACTTTGTCAATATTTGGAATTCATGCAAACGACTTCAAACACATATGGTCAAAATGTTAATCTTTCGAAATAATCAATAAAAAAATTTAGGTTTTAAAAAATTGAAAAGGTACTATGCCCCCTTAACAGAAGGCAGTTAGTATCCCTCTTATCTTTTGATCCATCTTATCTTTTAATCAATGATGGTTAAAATTTTTGTACAATACTGAGAACAAATTAAGTTTATATTGTTTTAAGCATAAAATGACATAAGTTAGCTAACTAATTAGGAAAACTTTTTAGTTTCAAAACTAGAGGCTACAATGTACAAACACTATGAAGCAACTACGAAAAAGGATGAGTGATAGTTAGTTTTATCAATATAATTAAGTTTTTATTTAGGCTATAAATCAAGCCTACTTTCAATATCCCGTGCTTATAGATTAATTACAAACGGAGATACTATAGTGACAACAAGCAGTTTTATGGAATGTACAACGGCGTGTTCGTTAGGCAATGGCAATGATAGCTACCGCCAGTGATGTCTCGGAGCGCAAAACTAGGTCCATTCTAAAATCAATACTAGGTCCATCCAAGATCAAAAAAGGGGGTTAACATTTTTAAGGAATTTGAAGATTTTACTGGTTTTACTGAACTTTTAAATACCTAAATTGAAATTACACATATTTTAGCATCATTTTAAGAGTATTGTTTTATTTCAAACCAGAAGGGTTCCGGGTAGTAACAGTTTGAAAATACTCTATGGTGACTGCCAAAACGCTGAAAAACAGGTACTTTTAAATAAGCGGCAATAAAGTGGTTTTGGCTATAATTTTAATTTAATTTTAGTATATTTACGTTCAGAAATGATTAAAGATAAACATAAAAGCTAAATACAGTACAAAGACTTGCTAATTATATCCTAAAATTCTTATTTAAAAATAGGTCAATTCAAGATCAGAATTCGACTAGGTCCATTTCAAAATCATTTACCCTACAATAAATAAAATTTTTCTATCTTCGCTGCAGAGATAGAAGGTTATTGTCTTCAGCAAAATTTCTTGTAATGATATGCTCTATAACTTTGCAGAACACATCAATGTGTTATATTAACACTGAAGAAAAATATTTTTTATTTCACTTTTAGGGGGATTAATCAAAATTTAAATTCTACCAGACGAAAGAGCTTTTAGTTTCAAGAAACTCTTCCAAAGTAACGATAAACCTAAAACCAAGTTTTCCCAGTCAAAACTCTACTGTACACGTTTTCTTTGGTTTGGGGCTATTTTGCGCGCGAGTAACTGTGTTACAAAAGTTGGCGCGAGTGTTCGAGGGTTAATATCTTTTGACCGGTAAACCCAATTCTTATGAATTTTTGCATATATATTCGTAGTGTCAAAACCTCTCGTTTGATATTAAAATAATTGAAATTAGGTAAATTATCTTGGTTAAAGTCATTATAAATTATTATTAATTTTGGTGTGGTATATACGGTTGCTCATAACTTTCAAATTAAACGTCCAATCAAAAAATCATTCAATAGTGATCTATTAGGATATATTATCTTTCCAATGAGACTAACAGCGCATAACTCGGTTTGGCCATCTCTAAGAAACAGGCGATAGTTATTACCTTGTCAAAACAGGTTTTTTAAACATAACTTTTAAACTAATTGTTTGTTTTCAATTAAAAATTCCTGAACAATTTAGCTTTAATAAGGGCTTTCATTTGATACTAAGATCATTGAAATCGGTCATGTAGTTCCGGAGAAACCCGTGTCACGTATTTTTCACATTTTTGCTTATAACTTTTAAACGAAACGTCGTATCACGAAATAACTCAATAGTGATCTATTAGACAATAATACCTTTCAAACAAAAGTAATAGCGAACGATTCGGTTCAGCCATCTCTGAGAAACAGGCGATAGAAAAAATCATTACACACACACACACACACACACACACACACACACACACACACACACACAGACACACACACACACACACACACACACACACAGACACACACACACACACACACACAGACACACACACACACACACACACACACAGACACACACACACACACACACACACACACACACACACACACACACACACACACACACACACACACACACACACACACACACACACACACACACACACACACACACACACACACACACACACACACACACACACACACACACACACACACACACACACACACACACACACACACACACACACACACACACACACACACACACACACACACACACACACACACACACACACACACACACACACACACACACACACACACACACACACACACACACACACACACACACACACACACACACACACACACACACACACACACACACACACACACACACACACACACACACACACACACACACACACACACACACACACACACACACACACACACACACACACACACACACACACACACACACACACACACACACACACACACACACACACACACACACACACACACACACACACACACACACACACACACACACACACACACACACACACACACACACACACACACACACACACACACACACACACACACACACACACACACACACACACACACACACACACACACACACACACACACACACACACACACACACACACACACACACACACACACACACACACACACACACACACACACACACACACACACACACACACACACACACACACACACACACACACACACACACACACACACACACACACACACACACACACACACACACACACAGACATTACTCAAATCGTCGAACCCTATCGATTGGTATATGTGACTGGCTCCTCCGGGCCTCGGATCAATTTCGTGTTTTTCGACAACAGTATAACAAAGGTAATATAGTATATATGTCATTTGAAATGGGCATTTCCAGGTCAAATATTATTTTAAATTTGTATTTGAATTTGTAATCTTTATAAAACTATTAGAATCAAATTCTATACACTTGAACTAAAGTCTTAAATAAGCTGTTTCCAGGCCCAGCCATTCTCAAGTTATTCAGATGTGAAATCTAAAAATTATCTATTAAAGTTAACACATGCAAAGTATCCGATAACCGTGTAATCGACCTTCACGAATTCGAACCAAATTTTGTCAGATTGTTCATTATAGGTCAGAAAGCAAACATCTTAAATTTGGTGCCGATTGATACCCCCCACGATTAGTGGCAGTACCTCCTTTTTAAAAGAAAAGACCCGTTTTGTCAAACCTTTTTATTTTTACCTTTGTTATACAATATAACAAAGGTTTAGGAATTGGTCGAAAAACACGAAGTTGATCCAAGGCCCGGAGGGCCGTGTCACATATACCAATCGATCAGGTTCGACGAATGAGCAATGTCTGTGTGTGTGTGTGTGTGTGTATGTGTGTATGTGTGTGCGCTTCAATTTTCAATCGCCTATTTCTCGGAGATGGCTGGACCGATTCGTCTGCTATAACTTTTATTTGAAAGGTATTATTACCTAGTATATCACTATTAAGTTGTTTCGTGGTCCGACTTTTGGTTTAAAAGTTATAAGCAAAAATGTGAAAATTACGTGACACGATTTTCTCCGGAATCACATAACCGATTTCATCGATCTTAGTACCGAATAAAAGCTCTTACTATTGCTAAACTTCACGCCAATTTTTATTGAAAACAAACAAGTGGTTTAAAAGTTAGCCTTAAAAAACCAGTTTTGACAAGGTTCAAATGATCGCCTGTTTCTCAGAGATGGCCAAACCGATTTACGCGCTATTAGTTTCATTTGGCAGGTAATATAGCCGGATAGATCACTATTGAATGGTTTTTTGATTGGATGTTTAATTTGAAAGTTATGAGTAATTGAATACACCACACCAAAATTAACAATAATTTATAATGATTTTAACTCAGATAAATAACCTAATTCCAATTATTTTAATATCAAACGAGAGGTTTTCACACCACGAATATATATGCAAAATTTCATAAGAATTGGTTTTACCGGTCAAAAGATATTAACCCTCGGACATTCGCGCCAACTTTTATAACACAGTTACTCGTGTGCACAATAGCCCAAAACCAAAGAAAACGTGCGCACTAGAGTTTTGACTAGGAAAACTTGGTTTTAAGTTTATCAAACCTTTGGAAGAGTTTCTTAAAATTGAAAGATCTATCGTCTGATAAAATTTGAATTTTGATTAATCCCCCTAAAAGTGAAATAAAAAAATTATTTTCCTTCGGTTTCAATATAACACATCGATGTATTCTGCAAAGTTTTAGAGCATATTATTACAAGAAATTTTGCTGAAGACAGTAACCTTCTATCTCTTCAACGAAGAGATCTTATTTATTATGTATGAATTTGCAAAATCAGTTTTTCTAATTTAGCTCTTTTTGTAATTGTTGTATGGCTTTTTCATGCATTACAAAGTTGTATAAATAATAAAAATACACAACTTTGCTGAACATAGTATACCTCTATGTTTGCTTGTTTACGAACTGTAGAACTTTGATTATAAACAATACCCTGATTTTGACCCCGAATTACTCGACTACCAACAGACGGATACATTTTAAACATTTTACATTTGCTGGTAGTTTTGCTGCACACAGACACCATTTTTCAATATCAAGAAACGAGAGAAAATTCCAGTTGGGGCCAATTGCGGTACACCTCATATGCTGCTTGCTTCGTTTCTGTGATGTCGGTTTATGCTAATCTTGTTTCCTAACAATTTAAACTATTAATGCATTGAATTATTCTGACATTTTGCTCATAACAAGTTTACCGAAGAATATTCGTTAGTATATACGTAATATATGATTTGTAACTTTATAACAATATGGCATTCAAAAACCTACATATGGTGTACAAAATACAACAACGTGAGTAACCGAAGGTTCATAAAAATTGATGAAATTTATTCAAGAAAACTTGATTGTAGTGAATCAAATAGAATGGCATTACAGGAAATTATGCATAGTTCAAAAACCTATAAACTAGACCTTTACTACGCAATGTATATGTTAAAGAATAATATTTCATCTTACAACTTACCTTTACTTGCCCTTACCCTCATTAGTAACAACTTGCTCAGCAATTTCATGAGAAAAGAAATTATCAAAATTTATAAGTGCTTCTATTAGGTTCAAATTTTGTAGACTTATTCAATTTCCAAAAATTTCATGTGTTTGGTTTACACCTGTGTCGATTTCTATCTCAAATTGCAAGTAAGACCGTATAACAAAGGTTTCTTTCACCACTAGGTGGATTAAATCAGGTTTTTACTTACAGATAAACGTGGAAATCTCGACCAACATGTCAAAAGGTTCAATGTGTAAATGAGAGATTCTCTATGCGTCTCTTCTCTTATGCTTATTACGGAGACATAAATGCATTTCAACCCAATTTTTCTAAAGGATTTTAGCTTTCCAATAACACCGGCAACCGTTTCATGCAAAATACATTCAAGTGCATTTATGCCGCCGTAATAAGCGTAAGAGAGGAGGCGCAAAAAGAATCTCATTTGCACATTGGACCTTTCGAAATAATGCTCGTCAAATATTAGGATTTGAAAGAAACTATATTCACATTCAAATTCCAATTCCAATCGAAAATAGTCGAGTAAAAAATGCCTTTTTAAGCGTTTTGAGCTGGAAATGATCATACAGATATCGACACGTCTTCGGAACTTAATTCAACTGTTTGTTAATGCTGTGCTAGTTATCATCCATATGCATCCTAGCGATAAACAATCCTCAGTGTGTATTTTAACCTACTAAATAACTTTATAGAACATATGAAAGCAATGAAAACAGCGTGTATAGAATTTTTGAGCAGAACTGATTTTAAAGTGACTGTTTGTCTCGGGGTACAATGCTAGCCTAACAAGCCAATCGTCGTATGTTCGAATCTCGACTGATCGGTGCCGTTACAGAGTTAATAGGATCTTTGCCCTAGCCCGTAATTTTCCTGTACTCTAATAACCGGCTGCGAAGTCTGTCGATAAAGAAGGGTTAAGTTCTGAAGGACGTTTACACCCATGACTTTGCTTTGCTTGAATTTAAACTGGTTTCTTTAAACAAATCATTAAATTTCGCAACCAGTAAGAGATAGATAGTTACTATTTGCAACAAAGTTGCTTATTTTAGTGTGTTCTACAATTTTTGTAACGCTATTTTTTTGGACGCGTTTCAAAAATAAAAATTTGTGTCACCCTTCTAAGCGGATTCACGGTCCGGTCACCCTAAAAGTGTAAGGAAATGTGCTATATTTTGTTAATTAACTGATACAGAGAAACACCCGTTGAAAAATTACACATTTTTACCTTTGTTATACTATAACAAAGGTTTAAAAATTGGTCGAAAAACATGAAATTGATCCGAGGCCCGGAGGGCCAAGTCACATACCAATCGATAGGGTTCGACGATTTGAGCAATGTCTGTGTGTGTGTGTGTGTGTGTGTGTATGTATGTAATGATTTTTTCTATCGCCTGTTTCTTAGAGATGGCTGAACCGAATCGTTCGCTATTACTTTTGTTTGAAAGGTGTTATTGTCTAGTAGATCACTATTGAGTTGTTTCGTGATACGATGTTTCGTTTAAAAGTTACAAGCAAAAATGTGAAAAATACGTGACACGGGTTTCTCCGGAACTACATGACCGATTTCAACGATCTTAGTATCAAATGAAAGCCCTTATTAAAGTTAAATTGTTCAGGAATTTTTAATTGAAAACAAACAAGTAGTTTAAAAGTTATGCTTAAAAAACCTGTTTTGACAAGGTAATAATTATCGCCTGTTTCTTAGAGATGGCCAAACCGATTTATGCGCTATTAGCCTCATTTGAAAGATAATATATCCTAATAGATCACTATTGAATGATTTTTTGATTGGACGTTTAATTTGAAAGTTATGAGCAATCGTATACACCACACCAAAATTAACAATAATTTATAATTATTTATACCAAGATAATTTACCTAATTTCAATTATTTTAATATCAAACGAGAGGTTTTCACACTACACATATATATGCAAAATTTCATAAGAATTGGTTCTACCGATCAAAAGATATTAACCCTCGAACACTCGCGCCAACTGTTGTAACACGGTTACTCGTGCGCAAAATAGCCCCAAACCGAATAAAACGTGTGCTCTAGAGTTTTGACTAGGAAAAATTGGTTTTAGGTTTATCGAACCTTTGGAAGAGTTTCTAGAAATTGAAAGCTCTATCGTCTGGTGGGATTTAAATTTTGATTAAATTTTGATGAAATAAAAAAATTTTTTTTTTCAGTGTCAATATAACACATTGATGTGTTCTGCAAAGTTATAGAGCATATTATTACTAGAAATTTTACTGAAGACAGTAACCTTCTATCTCTGCAGCGAAGATAGAAAAATCTTATTCATTGTATATGAATTTGTAAAATCAGTTTTTTTTATTTTTGCTCTTTTTGTAATTGTTGCATGACTTTTTCATGTACTACAAAATTGTACAAATAGTAAAAATACACAACTTTGCTGAAAATAGTATACCTGTACGTTTGCTTGTTTCGGAACTGTAGAACTTTGATTATAAAGAATACCCTAATTTTGACTCCGAATTACTCGACTACCAGCAGACGGATACATTTTAAACATTTTACATTGGCTGATAGTCTTGCTGCATACGTTTTCCCAACAATTTAAATTATTAATGCATTGAATAATTATGACATTTTGCTCACAATAAGTTAGTTGAAGAATATACGTTAGTGAAACAACGATTTGTAACTTTATAACAATATGGCGTTGAAAAACCTACACGTGTTGTACAAAATACAACAGCGTGAGTAACCGAAGATTAATAAAAATTGATGAAAGCAATTTCATGAAAAAAGAATCTATCAACATTTAAAAGTGTTCCTATTTTGTTCAAATTTTGTAAACTTTTCAATTTTATGTAAACCAACGCACTACGCAATGATAACCAATAGATGAATTATGTTCAGAAGACGTGTCGATTTCTATCTCAAATAGCAAGTAAGACCGTATAACAAAGGTTCCTTTCACCACTAGGTGGATTAAATCGGGTTTTACTATATTATTCTGTTTTTGAGGTTTGGTCCCATTAAAGGTTTGGTCAATAAGGTTTTCTTGAATAAATTTCATCAATCATTTTTAAATATCTTTTGACCAGTAGAACCAATCCTTATGAAATTTGGTAAATACATTTACAGTGTTAAGACCTCTTGTTTAATAGTAAAACAATTGAAACTAGATAAATTATCTTGGTTAAAATCGCTATAAAGTATTGTAAATTTTAACGTGTAACTTCAATTGCTCATAACTTTCAAACTAAAAGTCCAATCAAAAAACCATTCAATAGTGATCTACCCGGATATATTACCTTTCAAATGAGACTAATAGCGCATAAATCGGCTTGGCCATCTCTGAGAAACAGGCGATAATTATTACGTTGTCAAAACACGTTTTTAAGCATAACTTTTAAACTACTTGTTTGTTTTCAATAAAACTTTCTGAAATTTTTTATAATTCAGCAAGAGCTTTCATTTGGTACTAAGATCATTGAAATCGGTTGTGTGGTTCCGGAGAAAATCGTGTCAAGTAGTTTTCACATTTTTGCTTATAACTTTTAAACGAAACATCGGACCACGAAGCAATTGAATAGTGATATACTAGGCAATGATACCTTTCAAATGAGACTAATAACGCATAAATCGGTTCAGCCATATCCGAGAAACAGGCGATAGAAAATGAGCTGCACACACACATACACACACACATACACACACACACACACACACACACACACACACACACACACACACACACACACACACACACACACATAGACACACACACACACATAGACACACACACACACACATAGACACACACACACACACACATAGACACACACACACATAGACACACACACACACACATAGACACACACACACATAGACACACACACACACACACATAGACACACACACACACATAGACACACACACACACACATAGACACACACACACACATAGACATACACACACACACATAGACACACACACACACACATAGACACACACACACACACACACACACACACACACACACACATAGACACACACACACACACACATAGACACACACACACACACATAGACACACACACACACACACACATACACAATGTGATTCGGCCCTCCGGGCCTCGGATCAGTTTCGTGTTTTTCGACCAATTTCTAAACCTTTGTTATATTTATTTATTTAGGGTATTTTGCCTATCATTGAACGATTCCAATGATTGAACAGCTTCCAATAAAACGCTAATTCTAGAATACATATACGCTCAAACCCTATCAAAGTGCACGAATTATTCGCTTTGATCAGTTGTGGATAATTTCTTGTAACAATAGCGTTACATAAGGCAAGATTTAATAACAAAAATTCAAGTTGAACATTGTCATATATAATATGGGCTATAACCCTGAATTTTGTTAGTATTTCAGATAAGAAACATGTCTCACTAATTAACGTTTAAAATAATTATATTGCCATATCATGCTGTACACAGCTAATGATATTCATCTATGCAATATTTGTCAACATTTTCAAGCAAAATAGAAAATTATTTATAGTTTCTGAAGTATTAAAATTTGACTGTTCAATCATTGGACAATAAAGCAACGATGGTCCTAAGCTTGTACAAGAACTGACATAGCATGAAAAAACCGCTTTACTTCTCATTATGCATGTGTATTTGACAGTTTTCATGTTTATGTCACTGTTTACAAATGGTTTTCATTTGTACGCAAAAATCTTTGGTTGAAAATTTATGTAATAGCACTAATTGTTTATTTTATATACATGCTTTGGTTTTTTTGTGTTTTAATACAATTCCACGAAAAATAGTCCTATTGCGAATTAAAGCTACTCCAGATTTGTTTAAACCATGTGTACTTGAACCTTATCTGAAAAATTTTATTATCGTGTATTTGATTTGGCCTACTCCTGAATTAGGGATAAGGGTAATCACACAATCATTTTCAGATTATTATCTTGCTAACAAATTTGTTTTGAGTAACCAGGAGAAAAACAAACATAGCTTCCCTTGTAAAAGACAGATCTTGCCATTAGGCCACAGGAAATATAAGTATGCTTCGAGGGAACCGTAAAGAGAGAAAAATTTAGGGGAAAGCAACAGAAATGAAGGATAAGAGCATCGTAGATTAGAAGGGGAAATTAACATCCCTTAAGAAATATATTGTAATTAGTAACATGTTAACTAATTGCTGATTATTGTTAATGAATAACGGCACCAACTTTTCAAAAGGGCCTATCTGCAAAATGTAAACAAACCGAGTGAGGGTTATTTTCTGCTGGACTAGGATAGGTAAAGAAACCCTCACTCGGTTTGTTTACATTTTGCAGACTGGCCCTTTTGAGTAGTTGGTGCCGATATATCTTAAAATGTATTCATTCTTAATAGTAAGCTATCAAATTAACTTTAAGGTCGGTGCTATATATTGCATGTCCAACCATTGGGCAATAAGTGTCCAACTATAGGACAATACGGTTTCAGAAGTGTTCAACGATTGGGCATTCAAGCGTTGTCAGAAAATCGCATATTTTTCCACGAAAAGCTTATTTATTTCGTGAAAATGGCCATGTAATGTGAACATATTTTGTATCTGATTCAGATTTTCATGTTTCTGTCTATTTGTAATTATTTGTTTAGAAAATATCGTTAAAACTAAAAACACAGTGGCTTAGCTATGCGATCATTGGCAAATTACCCTATTTATTTATTTATTGGTTCATATCCATCCGACCTGTTAGGTCTCCATGGAAGATTGGTTTGGACGGGGAAAAGCCAAATAGAAGCCATCCTCTTGTAGGCATAAAAACCCCGTCATCTTCTAATTATGTACAAATTCAAATTAAAAATAGCACATTACATATCACTTATCAAATAAACATGTCCATGGTCAAATAATAATAACAATAATTAAATATTAACTAGATATAGCAAATTGCAGTCATTTATAAAATTCTACTGTTAACTACCTTATTATAAAAAGTTTTTGCAGATTCACCGAATTCAAACAAGTGTTCCACCAAGGAAAACGCACGGATACAAGCAGCGATAGGTTCGTTGAATCCAAATACAGTACGGTGCGACTGAGGTTGTAGTAATCCCGCGGAACGGAGAGAACGTTGAGGAGCACGAAAACCAAGCATCGAAAGAATGTTCGGAGAATCGATTTCTTCGTTGAGCACTTTAGCGACAAATACAGCCTGCTGGATTTTCCTGCGTCGTTCTAAGGTATCAAGACCGATGAGGCGACACCGATCAGGATACGACGGAAGGTTCACAGGATCACGCCAAGGAAAATCATGTAGTGCTAATCGAATGAATCTCTTCTGCACTCGTTCAACTCTCAGGGTCCAGGCAAGTTGATAAGGTCTCACCAGAGAGCAATACAGAGCTTTCAAACAGTATGGATCTTTAAAATCCCGTCTAATTTTGGATATAAAACCGAGCTGCCGGGTCGCTTTGGAAATGACAGTCGAGCGATTAACGTTAAAACTGAGCTTAGGGTCCAGAACAACGCCCAGGTCGTTGACCTTATCGGCTCTCTTGAGTACATGACCATCAATGTTGTACTCGAACAATATTGGGTTGACAGTTCGGTGGAATGTCATAACCTGACACTTTGTCGTGCTTACGATGAGCCAGTTCTTACGACACCAGTCAACGAAAATATCCAGCAGCTTTTGCAAATTACAGCAGTCTTCGGTGGACCGAATGGCAAGATATAATTTTAAATCGTCCGCGTACATTAATTTACATCCATTGCCCAACAGTAAAGTTACGTCGTTGAAGTACAACGAAAAGAGCAGAGGGCCCATGTTACTACCCTGAGGTACACCCGATTTGTTGACGAAAGCGGAGGAAAAACATGAGTTAAGCTGCACACGTAGCGTTCGATCGCTTAAATAGGAACTTAACCACTCCACGAAATGTTCCGATGCACCGAGCCGGGAGAGTTTCCGTAAAAGTATTCGAGGATTAATGCGTCAAACGCAGCCTCCAGATCGGTGTAAACTACGTCGATTTGGGATTTCTGCTCCATAAGCGAGATGCACGTCGACGTAAAATGCAAAAGATTAGTGCAAACGGATCGTCCTGGCATAAATCCATGCTGATCGAATGAAATGTAGCTTTTCGTATGAGCAAGAACAACAGCGCTTACAATTATTTCAAAAACCTTACACGATGCGGAGAGGCTAGTTATGCCATGATAATTTCTAACATTTTGCCGGTCGCCGCTTTTGAATACTGGGAACATGTAAGATTGCTTCCAGATCGCCGGAAATTTTCTTTGATCGAAGGATTTATTAAATATACGACATAACGGTTCAGCCAAAACATCTGCGCAGCGGCGGTAAACAATTGCTGGAATCCCATCTGGACCAGCAGAGAACGAGGATTTTAGTTTTTTTGCGGCGAGAACGAACATATCCGTCGTGATTTCAAATGTGCTCAGATCAACCAAATTAAGCGGTACAGATTCTGAGGCAATCTCAGCTTCTAAATCAGAGGCAGCACTATCGGCAAAAACTGAAGCGAAAAACTTTGCAAATAGTTCACACGAGTCCGATGTCGATGATGCCACAACACCATCGAGGCAAACATTCGAAGGAATAGCACAATTCTTTCGCTTGGAATTCACAAAATTCCAAAATTGCTTCGGATTCCGGCGGATGTCAGTTTGCACACGCAAGACATAGCTTTTGTATAATCTGGCATTCAGTCGTCGAAAATCTGCACTTGTTCGTTTAAAATTGCGTCTAGTCTCGTCACTTCGAAGGTGTCGATGTCTACGCTGCCAAATGTTGCGCAGTCGCTTTAATGCACGTAGGCGAGGGGTATTCCACGGAGGTGAAGCAGGCTTCTTCACAAGCGGTAAGTTGGACCTCAGCTATTGATATATTGTGTCATTAAAGATCCTAGCAAGATCATCGACATCATTCTCCACGAACAAAGTCTCCCACTCAATATTTCGTAAGAAATCGATTAAAGCGACAAAATCAATTTTTCGGTAATTCAAACCACCCGTGCTATTTGCAGGCAAAACGTGAGCGGTGTTGTTTCTGCCTTCACCTAACATAGAAATAGCAAGCGGGGGATGATACGGATCGACAGGAACAAAAGGGTTGGCACAAGTATCAACCACGCAGTATTGCTCAGAAGAACAAAACACTAAATCGAGCACACGGTCGAGATGGTTGAATTGAAAATTTGCCTGGCGCATATTCAAAAAGGCCATGCCATCAAGCAGTGCAGCGCTCGCAGCTGGCAATTGGAATGAGTTAAGGCACGATAAACTGTCGTGAGCCCATCTGATGCGTGGCTGATTAAAGTCACCACACACTAAGATGACGTCACCCGCTATCCTCTTGTCGCACAACTCAGCGACAGAGGCAATATGCATATCTAGTGTAGCAGTGTCATTTGCTCTATCTGGAGGAATATATACGGCACAAAGGAGAATCCGCAAACCATGAATGACGGTTCTTACGCATACCTGTTCAAGATGGGTACCGTGAGAGGTTTCCAGTAGTGCACACGGATATCGTTTGGAAATGGCAATCAGCACACCACCAAAAGATTTTTTGTCGCTGTTAACAGCACTTCTGTCGCATCGAAAAACCACAAATGAGTCGCTGAATAGTTGTTGAGAGTTTATACGGTCGTCCAGTCCAGTCTCGGTTAGCAAGATCACGTCGAAGTTGCAGTCATTAGTCGCCAGAAAAATATCGTCAATTTTGGTACGTAATCCGCGGACGTTCTGATAGTAGTACCAAATGTGATTCGAGTTTAGTGCAGCGTGCTGAAAGGTATCATGACACAGTACGGGTTGCGGTGAAGAACTAATAAAATACTCGCCTCTGGCAGAAGCCCGAGGGCCCCCACCATCCACAAGAAGTCGCATCGATTCATTAAAAGCAGGCTCGCGTTCATTGATGATAGCAGGCATATCGTCACATTTTAGTTTTTTGCATATTCCACAAATTCACGAAACATCAATCCCGTAGGCCACGAAGCTGGATCGAGTGCAGCATTTTTCAGTTCAGGATCCAGATCAATTTTGTAAGAAACAAACGAAAAACTGGACGTGTCTATTCCTTTTTTGACGAGTCGCACAGCAACAGCAAGCTGAGTAGTGTTTAGGCAACGAGAAATGATCTTTTGTATATCGTCGTCACAGAGCTGGGGATTCAACCCGGACAAATATAACCAAAAGCGCTTCTGTACTGCCGTAGAGGCAATCGATGGCACGGATAGATCACTTAAATCAATGTTGTTTTCGCCACGGTCAGTTTGTGTAGGTAACGGGACTCGCTCAGTACGGCGACGCTTCAAGCTCATACTTGGCCACACAGGAGTGGTGGATAATGCAGAAGGGGTTCCGGGATCCACATTCATCGGCTTACAAGGCAAATTATCGATTTTTTTACTTAAACCATCGATTACATCGCAGAGCTTTTGAACTTGTGCCGGTAGTTCAGTGAGCGGGGGCGTTTGTGTTGGATGGCTCGGTTGCAAATCTGCTATGTAACACGAAATAGATCGACCGTTGAGCAGTTCCCGACAGGCCGGGCAAATAAACATGATTTTGCCTTGCGAGAAGATTTCCTTGCATACTCTGCTGTTGAAGCCGCAGCATTGCTGGTTTATGTGGAAGCTGGTTTCACAGAAGCCGCAACGGATCGGTTCGAGATCGTTGACGGTTTGTTGACATTCTCCACACTGTTGTTTCTCCATTCTGTTTTGTCCAGCAAATTGGCGCGAACAGAAGTAAAACTTAACGAAGACTCTGTCACAATTAGAACAATGGCTATCGGCCGAGTAGATTCGGTTGCAGAAACGCGAAATTAGATTTATCCGTTTGCAAGAAAAAAAATCGGCAATTCGATGTAAACTCCACAATATGCAGCTAGTACTGGCGGTGAAATTAACTATGCACGCAAGAATAGAGCAATTCGACTGACTTTATCACTTTAAAAAGCATAAACTTGGGAGCGAAAAAATCAAAGCTGTTTACACAAACTTAACGAAATCTCTGTTTTTATAGTATAACAAAGGTAAAAACCCGATTTAATCCACCTAGTGGTGAAAGGAACCTTTGTTATACGGTCTTACTTGCTATTTGAGATAGAAATCGACACGTTTTCGGAACATAATTCATCTATTAATCAACGTTGCGTAATGCGTTGGTTTACATAAAATTTTTGAAAATTGAATAAGTTTGCAAATTTTGAACAAAATCGGAACACTTTTAAATTTTGATAGATCCTTTTTTCATGAAATTGCTGAGTAAGGATAAGTAAGTTGTTATTAATTTGAGTAAGTGCAAATAAAAGTAAGTAAGTTGTAAGAGGAAATCTTATTCTTTAACATATACATTGCCTGTTGGGAAAATAGATCAGCATGAACCGCCATCACAGAAACGAAGCAATCAGCAAGCGAGGTGTACAGCAATTGACCCCAAGTGGAATTTTCTCTCGTTTCTTCATATGGAAAAATGGTGTCTGTATGCAGCAAAACTACCCAATGTAAAATGTTTAAAATGTATCCGTCTGCTGGTAGTCGAGTAATTCGTAGTCAAAATTAGGGTAGTATTTTTTATAATCAAAGTTCTACAGTTCCTAAACAGGCAAATATAGAGGTATAGAGTAAGGAGGGGTAAAAGTACGATGCGGGTAAAAGTGCGATTCAATGATTTATCAGTGCGGATTCCGAGTAAATTGACTACATTGGCATGGATGGGTGAGTACTTTGACAGCTTAAATCCATCATAAACATTTGTTGTTTACGAATCATAGTTGCTGAGTTATGGGTAAAAGTTATTTTAGAACGGTTTTGATGTAATATTTCGTTGTACGGCAAATGCGATATCAACAGGAGGATATTACTTATTCACAAATTGTAGCAGCGTTTTACATCACTCAGATATCTCTCTTGAAATTGCGGTGAGAAGAATTTACAAAATATATGTTGCTTTTCCATAATTTAATCAAACCCCGTCATGCGCCTAGCGGGGCAAAAGTTCGATTTATTGACGGGGTAAAAGTTCGATTCATGGATCGAGAATCTAACTCATTTTACTGACGGGACGACGACACTATGCAAGTCCTTGCGACTTGTAAGGTACTGCGGGCGACGCTGTTCGTCCGTCAGCGTTATAACCGCGATTCTCGACGGGGTTGTTCGGGTAAAGGAGTTCTAGTTCTATCACGCAGCGAAAAAATTCGTTTGTTTCAAACGAAATTTTTATAACCTAAAAATTTTTTTGTTTCGAAACGAAATTCTATTTGAATCAAGAAAATAACAGTTTCGCTTTTCCATAATTTAATCAAACCCCGTCAAGTGCCTAGCGGAGTAAAGGTGCGATTCACGGACGGGGCAAAAATGTATAGCTTATATACAGCTTTTGGCACTATATTACAGATACTAGAAATGGAAGATCTGCAGAAAACTGTGTTCTACAGATGTTGGTCGAAGGAAAACAATGTTTTTCCGCTGATGAAACATAAAACAAACGTTTGGGAAAGTTTCGATCTGTCGGAGGCTGCAATACACCAGCGAAAAATAGGAAAGGTGTAAATTGAGTAAATTCCTGGTGTAAATTCCTTACCGAAACATACTGCAGATTGACGATAATATGGTTTTATTAGCTACTGCTGTGCTAATTTCATGGATTCGAGCTTCGCACTTTTGCCCCGCGGTAATCGAACTTTTACCCCGCTAGTGGGGTAAAAGTGCGAATCGGCACTTGTTCAGAAGAATGAAGAATTTATTTTCAATAACACTATTATTCCAGATGATTTATAGTTGAATGTAGACATTGAGTTGCTGCATCACTGTAAAATATATTTTGTTGTTGTTCTTCTTTATATCTCGCGAAAATTGATGACAACTTCAAACATCGCACTTATGCCCCGCCCTACTCTACTATATTCAGCAAAATTGTGTATTTTTATCATTTGTACAACTTTGTAATACATGAAAAAGTCATACTACAATTACAAAAAGAGCAAAAATATAAAACCTGATTTTACAAATTCATATACAATAAATAAGATTTTTCTAACTTAGCTGCAGAGATGGAAGGTTGCTGTCTTTAGCAAAATTTCTTGTAATAATATGCTCTATAACTTTGCAGAACACATCATAACACATTGATTGACACTGAAGAAAACTAATTTTTTTTATTCACTTTTAGGGGGATTAATCAAAATTTAGATTCCACCAGATGATAGAGCTTTTAATTTCAAGAAACTATTCTAAAGGTTCGATAAACCTAAAACCAAATTTTCCCAGTCAAAACTCTAGTACGCACGTTTTCTTTGGTTTGAGGCTATTGGGCGCGCGAGTAACTGCGTTACAAAAGTTGACGCGAGTGTTCGAGGGTTAATATCTTTTGACCGCTACAACCAATTCTTATGAAATTTTGCATATATATTCGTAGTGTCAAAACCTCTCGTTTGATATTAAAATAATTGAAATTA